>NW_027195445.1:102500-140000 GCF_038502225.1 Cherax quadricarinatus | reverse complement strand
GTGTTGTGGTGGTGATGGTGGAGTGTTGTGGCAGTGATGGTGGAGTGTTGTGGTGGTGATGGTGAAGTGTTGTGGCAGTGATGGTGGAGTGTTGTGGCGGTGATGGTGGAGTGTTGTGGTGGTGATGGTGGAGTGTTGTAACGGTGATGGTGGAGTGTTGTGGTGGTGATGGTGGAGTGTTGTGGTGGTGATGGTGGAGTGTTGTGGTGGTGATGGTGGAGTGTTGTGGCGGTGATGGTGGAGTGTTGTGGTGGTGATGGTGGAGTGTTGTGGCGGTGATGGTGGAGTGTTGTGGCAGTGATGGTGGAGCGTTGTGGCGGTGATGGTGGAGTGTTGTGGTGGTGATGGTGAAGTGTTGTGGCAGTGATGGTGGAGTGTTGTGGGGGTGATGGTGGAGTGTTGTGGCAGTGATGGTGGAGCGTTGTGGCGGTGATGGTGGAGTGTTGTGGCAGTGATGGTGGAGCGTTGTGGCGGTGATGGTGGAGTGTTGTGGCAGTGATGGTGGAGTGTTGTGGCAGTGATGGTGGAGTGTTGTGTCGGTGATGGTGGAGTGTTGTGGCAGTGATGGTGGAGTGTTGTGGTGGTGATGGTGGAGTGTTGTGGCAGTGATGGTGGAGTGTTGTGGTGGTGATGGTGGAGTGTTGTGGTGGTGATGGTGGAGTGTTGTGGCAGTGATGGTGGAGTGTTGTGGTGGTGATGGTGGAGTGTTGTGGTGGTGATGGTGGAGTGTTGTGGTGGTGATGGTGGAGTGTTGTAACGGTGATGGTGGAGTGTTGTGGTGGTGATGGTGGTGTGTTGTGGTGGTGATGGTGGAGTGTTGTGGCGGTGATGGTGGAGTGTTGTGGTGGTGATGGTGGAGTGTTGTGGTGGTGATGGTGGTGTGTAGTGATGGTGGAGTGTTGTGGTGGTGATGGTGGAGTGTTGTGGCGGTGATGGTGGAGTGTTGTGGTGGTGATGGTGGAGTGTTGTAACGGTGATGGTGGAGTGTTGTGGTGGTGATGGTGGAGTGTTGTGGCGGTGATGGTGGAGTGTTGTGGGGGTGATGGTGGAGTGTCGTGGTGGTGATGGTGGAGTGTTGTGGCGGTGATGGTGGAGTGTTGTGGGGGTGATGGTGGAGTGTTGTGGTGGTGATGGTGGTGTGTAGTGACGGTGGAGTGTTGTGATGGTAATGGTGTGTCGTGGTGGTGATGGTGGAGTGTTGTGGCGGTGATGATTGAGTGTTGTGGTGGTGATGGTGGAGTGTTGTGGTGGAGATGGTGGAGTGTTGTGGTGGTGATGGTGGTATGTAGTGATGGTGGTGTGTTGTGATGGTAATGGTGTGTCGTGGTGGTGATGGTGGAGTGTTGTGTCGGTGATGGTGGAGTGTTGTGGTGGTGATGGTGGTGTGTTGTGATGGTAATGGTGTGTCGTGGTGGTGATGGTGGTGTGTTGTGATGGTAATGGTGTGTGGTGGTGGTGATGGTGGAGTGTTGTGGTAGGTGTATGGTGGAGTGTTGTGGTAGGTGTATGGTGGAGTGTTGTGGTAGGTGTATGGTGGAGTGTTGTGGTAGGTGTATGGTGGAGTGTTGTGGTGGTGATGGTGGTGTGTAGTGATGGTAATGGTGTGTCGTGGTGGTGATGGTGGTGTGTAGTGATGGTGGTGTGTTGTGATGGTAATGGTGTGTCGTGGTGGTGATGGTGGAGTGTTGTGGTAGGTGTATGGTGGAGTGTTGTGGTAGGTGTATGGTGGAGTGTTGTGGTAGGTGTATGGTGGAGTGTTGTGGTAGGTGTATGGTGGAGTGTTGTGGTAGGTGTATGGTGGAGTGTTGTGGTAGGTGTATGGTGGAGTGTTGTGGTAGGTGTATGGTGGAGTGTTGTGGTAGGTGTATGGTGGAGTGTTGTGGTAGGTGTATGGTGGAGTGTTGTGGTAGGTGTATGGTGGAGTGTTGTGGTAGGTGTATGGTGGAGTGTTGTGGTAGGTGTATGGTGGAGTGTTGTGGTGGTGATGGTAGTGTGTAGTGATGGTAATGGTGTGTCGTGGTGGTGATGGTGGTGTGTGTGATGGTGATGGTGGTATGTGTGGTGGTGATGGTGGAGTGTTGTGTTGGTGATGGTGGAGTGTTGTGGTGGTGATGGTGGAGTGTTGTGGTGGTGATGGTGGTGTGTTGTGATGGTGGTGTGTTGTGATGGTAATGGTGTGTCGTGGTGGTGATAATGGTGTGTTGTGGTGATGATGGTGGTGTGTTATGGTGGCAATGGAGGTGTGTTATGGTGGTGATGGTGTTGTAGTGGTGATGTTGTTGTGTTGCGGTGGTGATGGTGTTGTTATGGTGGTGATGGTGGTGTATGTGGTGGTGATGGTGTTGTGTTGTGGTGGTGATGATGGTGTATGTGGTGGCGATGGTGGTGTGTGTGATGGTGATGGTGGTATGTGTGGTGGTGATGGTGGTGTGTGTGATGGTGATGGTGGTATGTGTGGTGGTGATGGTGGTGTGTGTGATGGTGATGGTGGTATGTGTGGTGGTGATGGTGGTGTGTGTGATGGTGATGGTGTTGTGTTGTGGGTGATGGTGTTGTGTTGCGTTGGTGATGGTGTTGATATGGTGGTGATGGTGGTGTATGTGGTGGTGATGGTGTTGTGTTGTGGTGGTGATGATGGTGTATGTGGTGGCGATGGTGGTGTGTTGTGGTGGTGATGGTGGTGTGTGTGATAGTAATGGTGTGTGTGGTGGTGATGGTGGTGTTTGTGATGGTGATGGTGGTGTGTTGTGGTGGTGATGGTGGTGTGTTGTGGTGGTTTGTTGTGGTGGTAAAGGTGGTGTGTTGTGGTGGTGATAGTGGTGTGTTGTGGTGGTGATGGTGGTGTGTTGTGGTGGTAATGGTGGTGTGTTGTGGTGGTGATAGTGGTGTGTTGTGGTGGTGATGGTGGTGTGTTATGGTGATGATGGTGGTGTGTTGTGGTGGTGATGGTGGTGTGTTGTGGTGGTGATGGTGGTGTGTTGGGGTGGTGACGGTGTGTTGTGGTGGTGATGGTGGTGTGTTGTGGTGGTGATGGTGGTGTGTTGGGGTGGTGACGGTGTGTTGTGGTGGTGATGGTGGTGTGTTGTGGTGGTGATGGTGGTGTGTTGTGGTGGTAATGGTGTGTTGTGGTGGTGATGGTGGTGTGTTGCGGTGGTGATGGTGGTGTGTTGTGGTGGTGATGGTGGTGTGTTGTGGTGGTGATGATGGTGTGTTGTGGTGGTGATGGTGGTGTGTTGTGGTGGTGATGGTGGTGTGTGTGTGTGTGATGGGAATGGTTCAGTGTAGTAATGTTGCGTGGTAGTGGTGGCGATGACAGTGTTGTGGTTATGGTGGTGATTGTGATGATGGTTGTAGTTTAGGATAGTGGTGATGACATTGTGGTTATGGTGGTGATTGTGATGATGGTTGTAGTTTAGGATAGTGGTGATGACATTGTGGTTATGGTGGTGATTGTGATGATGGTTGTAGTTTAGGATAGTGGTGATGACATTGTGGTTATGGTGGTGATTGTGATGATGGTTGTAGTTTAAGATAGTGTTGATGACATTGTGGTTATGGTGGTGATTGTGATGATGGTTGTAGTTTAGGATAGTGGTGATGACATTGTGGTTATGGTGGTGATTGTGATGATGGTTGTAGTTTAGGATAGTGGTGATGACATTGTGGTTATGGTGGTGATTGTGATGATGATTGTAGTTTAGGATAGTGGTGATGACATTGTGGTTATGGTGGTGATTGTGATGATGATTGTAGTTTAGGATAGTGGTGATGACATTGTGGTTATGGTGGTGATTGTGATGATGATTGTAGTTTAGGATTGTGGTGAAAGTTCGGTGAAAAAAAAATCAACAAAATTTCAATATTATTAAACGTGAAACATCAGTCATCAACACTTACATCAATATTACCATCAGTCATCAACACTTACATCAATATTACCATCAGCCATCAACACTTACATCAATATTACCATCAGTCATCAACACTTACATCAATATTACTATCAGTCATCAACACTTACATCAATATTACCATCAGTCATCAACACTTACATCAATATTACCATCAGTCATCAACACTTACATCAATATTACCATCAGTCATCAACACTTACATCAATATTACCATCAGTCATCAACACTTACATCAATATTACCATCAGTCATCAACACTTACATCAATATTACCATCAGTCATCAACACTTACATCAATATTACCATCAGTCATCAACACTTACATCAATATTACCATCAGTCATCAACACTTACATCAATATTACCATCAGTCATCAACACTTACATCAATATTACCATCAGTCATCAACACTTACATCAATATTACCATCAGTCATCAACACTTACATCAATATTACCATCAGTCATCAACACTTACATCAATATTACCATCAGTCATCAACACTTACATCAATATTACCATCAGTCATCAACACTTACATCAATATTACCATCAGTCATCAACACTTACATCAATATTACCATCAGTCATCAACACTTACATCAATGTTACCATCAGTCATCAACACTTACATCAATATTACCATCAGTCATCAACACTTACATCAATATTACCATCAGTCATCAACACTTACATCAATATTACCATCAGTCATCAACACTTACATCAATATTACCATCAGTCATCAACACTTACATCAATATTACCATCAGTCATCAACACTTACATCAATATTACCATCAGTCATCAACACTTACATCAATATTACCATCAGTCATCAACACTTACATCAATATTACCATCAGTCATCAACACTTACATCAATGTTACCATCAGTCATCAACACTTACATCAATATTACCATCAGTCATCAACACTTACATCAATATTACCATCAGTCACCAACACTTACATCAATATTACCATCAGTCATCAACACTTACATCAATATTACCATCAGTCATCAACACTTACATCAATATTACCATCAGTCATCAACACTTACATCAATATTACCATCAGTCATCAACACTTACATCAATATTACCATCAGTCATCAACACTTACATCAATATTACCATCAGTCATCAACACTTACATCAATATTACCATCAGTCATCAACACTTACATCAATATTACCATCAGCCATCAACACTTACATCAATATTACCATCAGTCATCAACACTTACATCAATATTACCATCAGTCATCAACACTTACATCAATATTACCATCAGTCATCAACACTTACATCAATATTACCATCAGTCATCAACACTCACATCAATATTACCATCAGTCATCAACACTTACATCAATATTACCATCAGTCATCAACACTCACATCAATATTACCATCAGTCATCAACACTTACATCAATATTACCATCAGTCATCAACACTTACATCAATATTACCATCAGTCATCAACACTTACATCAATATTACCATCAGTCATCAACATTTTATCAATATTACCATCAGTCATCAACACTTACATCAATATTACCATCAGTCATCAACACTTACATCAATATTACCATCAGTCATCAACACTTACATCAATATTACCATCAGTCATCAACACTTACATCAATATTACCATCAGTCATCAACACTTACATCAATATTACCATCAGTCATCAACACTTACATCAATATTACCATCAGTCATCAACACTTACATCAATATTACCATCAGTCATCAACACTTACATCAATATTACCATCTGTCATCAACACTTACATCAATATTACCATCAGTCATCAACACTTACATCAATATTACCATCAGTCATCAACACTTACATCAATATTACCATCAGTCATCAACACTTACATCAATATTACCATCAGTCATCAACACTTACATCAATATTACCATCAGTCATCAACACTTACATCAATATTACCATCAGTCATCAACACTTACATCAATATTACCATCAGTCATCAACACTTACATCAATATTACCATCAGTCATCAACACTTACATCAATATTACCATCAGTCATCAACACTTACATCAATATTACCATCAGTCATCAACACTTACATCAATATTACCATCAGTCATCAACACTTACATCAATATTACCATCTGTCATCAACACTTACATCAATATTACCATCAGTCATCAACACTTACATCAATATTACCATCAGTCATCAACACTTACATCAATATTACCATCAGTCATCAACACTTACATCAATATTACCATCAGTCATCAACACTTACATCAATATTACCATCAGTCATCAACACTTACATCAATATTACCATCAGTCATCAACACTTACATCAATATTACCATCAGTCATCAACACTTACATCAATATTACCATCAGTCATCAACACTTACATCAATATTACCATCAGTCATCAACACTTACATCAATATTACCATCAGTCATCAACACTTACATCAATATTACCATCAGTCATCAACACTTACATCAATATTACCAACATTAACACCTAAATGTAGACTCATTTTTATATTTCAGTCCTCTTTAGGTGGGCTCAAAATTTACTCAAATACATATATATATATATATATATATATATATATATATATATATATATATATATATATATATATATATATATATATATATATATATATATATATATATATATATATATATATATATATACATATATATATATATATATATATATATATATATATATATTATATATATATATATATATATATATATATATATATATATATATATATATATATATATATATATATATATATATATATATATATATATATATATATATATATATATATATATATATATATATATATATATATATATATATATATATATATATATATAGATATATATAGATATATATAGATATATATATTTTTTTTTTTTTTTTTTTTTCAACAAGTCGGCCGTCTCCCACCGAGGCAGGGTGACCCAAAAAAGAAAGAAAATCCCCAAAAAGAAAATACTTTCATCATCATTCAACACTTTCACCACACTCGCACATTATCACTGTTTTTGCAGAGGTGCTCAGAATACAACAGTCTAGAAGCATAAACATATAAAGATACACAACATATCCCTCCAAACTGCCAATATCCCAAACCCCTCCTTTAAAGTGCAGGCATTGTACTTCCCATTTCCAGGACTCAAGTCCGACTATATGAAAATAACCGGTTTCCCTGAATCCCTTCACTAAATATTACCCTGCTCACACTCCAACAGATCGTCAGGTCCCAAGTACCATTCGTCTCCATTCACTCCTATCTAACACGCTCACGCACGCTTGCTGGAAGTCCAAGCCCCTTACCCACAAAACCTCCTTTACCCCCTCTCTCCAACCCTTTCGAGGACGACCCCTACCCCGCCTTCCTTCCCCTATAGATTTATATTCTTTCCATGTCATTCTACTGTGATCCATTCTCTCTAAATGACCAAACCACCTCAACAACCCCTCTTCTGCCCTCTGACTAATACTTTTATTAACTCCACACCTTCTCCTAATTTCCACACTCCGAATTTTCTGCATAATATTTACACCACACATTGCCCTTAAACAGGACATCTCCGCTGCCTCCAACCGTCTCCTCGCTGCTGCATTTACCACCCAAGCTTCACACCCATATAAGAGTGTTGGTACTACTATACTTTCATACATTCCCTTCTTTGCCTCCATAGATAACGTTTTTTGACTCCACATATACCTCAACGCACCACTCACCTTTTTTCCCTCATCAATTCTATGATTAACCTCATCCTTCATAAATCCATCCGCCGACACGTCAACTCCCAAGTATCTGAAAACATTCACTTCTTCCATACTCCTCCTCCCCAATTTGATATCCAATTTTTCTTTATCTAAATCATTTGACACCCTCATCACCTTACTCTTTTCTATGTTCACTTTCAACTTTCTACCTTTACACACATTCCCAAACTCATCCACTAACCTTTGCAATTTTTCTTTAGAATCTCCCATAAGCACAGTATCATCAGCAAAAAGTAACTGTGTCAATTCCCATTTTGAATTTGATTCCCCATAATTTAATCCCACCCCTCTCCCAAACACCCTAGCATTTACTTCCTTTACAACCCCATCTATAAATATATTAAACAACCATGGTGACATTACACATCCCTGTCTAAGACCTACTTTTACCGGGAAGTAGTCTCCCTCTCTTCTACACACCCTAACCTGAGCCTCACTATCCTCATAAAAACTCTTTACAGCATTTAATAACTTACCACCTATTCCATATACTTGCAACATCTGCCACATTGCTCCTCTATCCACTCTATCATATGCCTTTTCTAAATCCATAAATGTAATAAAAACTTCCCTATCTTTATCTAAATACTGTTCACATATATGCTTCAATGTAAACACCTGATCTACACATCCCCTACCCACTCTAAAACCTCCTTGCTCATCCGCAATCCTACATTCTGTCTTACCTCTAATTCTTTCAATTATAACCCTACCGTACACTTTTCCTGGTATACTCAGTAAGCTTATTCCTCTATAATTTTTACAGTCTCTTTTGTCCCCTTTCCCTTTATATAAAGGGACTATACATGCTCTCTGCCAATCCCTAGGTACCTTCCCCTCTTTCATACATTTATTAAACAAAAGTACCAACCACTCCAACACTATACCCCCCCTGCTTTTAACATTTCTGTCATGATCCCATCAGTTCCAGCTGCTTTACCCCCTTTCATTTTACGTAATGCCTCACGTACCTCCCCCACACTTACATTCTGCTCTTCTTCACTCCTAAAAGATGGTATACCTCCCTGACCAGTGCATGAAATTACTGCCTCTGTTTCTTCCTTAACATTTAAAAGTTCCTCAAAATATTCTCGCCATCTTCCCAATACCTCCATCTCCCCATCTACTAACTCCCCTACTCTGTTTTTAACTGACAAATCCATATTTTCCCTAGGCTTTCTTAACTTGTTTAACTCACTCCAAAATTTTTTCTTATTTTCATTAAAATTTCTTGACAGTGCCTCTCCCACTCTATCATCTGCTCTCCTTTTGCACTCTCTCACCACTCTCTTTACCTTTCTTTTACTCTCCATATACTCTGCTCTTCTTATAACACTTCTGCTTTGTAAAAACCTCTCATAAGCTACCTTTTTCTCTTTTATCACACCCTTTACTTCATCATTCCACCAATCACTCCTCTTTCCTCCTGCCCCCACCCTCCTATAACCACAAACTTCTGCCCCACATTCTAATACTGCATTTTTAAAACTATTCCAACCCTCTTCAACCCCCCCACTACTCATCTTTGCACTAGCCCACCTTTCTGCCAATAGTCGCTTATATCTCACCCGAACTTCCTCCTCCCTTAGTTTATACACTTTCACCTCCCTCTTACTTGTTGTTGCCACCTTCCTCTTTTCCCATCTACCTCTTACTCTAACTGTAGCTACAACTAAATAATGATCCGATATATCAGTTGCCCCTCTATAAACATGTACATCCTGGAGCCTACCCATCAACCTTTTATCCACCAATACATAATCTAATAAACTACTTTCATTACGTGCTACATCATACCTTGTATATTTATTTATCCTCTTTTTCATAAAATATGTATTACTTATTACCAAATTTCTTTCTACACATAGCTCAATTAAAGGCTCCCCATTTACATTTACCCCTGGCACCCCAAATTTACCTACTACTCCCTCCATAACATTTTTACCCACTTTAGCATTAAAATCCCCAACCACCATTACTCTCACACTTGATTCAAAACTCCCCACGCATTCACTCAACATTTCCCAAAATCTCTCTCTCTCCTCTACACTTCTCTCTTCTCCAGGTGCATACACGCTTATTATAACCCACTTTTCACATCCAATCTTTATTTTACTCCACATAATCCTTGAATTAATACATTTATAGTCCCTCTTTTCCTGCCATAGCTTATCCTTCAACATTATTGCTACTCCTTCTTTAGCTCTAACTCTATTTGAAACCCCTGACCTAATCCCATTTATTCCTCTCCACTGAAACTCTCCCACCCCCTTCAGCTTTGTTTCACTTAAAGCCAGGACATCCAGCTTCTTCTCATTCATAACATCCACAATCATCTCTTTCTTATCATCTGCACAACATCCACGCACATTCAGACTTCCCACTTTGACAATTTTCTTCTTCTTATTCTTTTTAGTAATCTTTACAGGAAAAGGGGTTACTAGCCCATTGTTCCCGGCATTTTAGTTGACTTTTACAACACGCATGGCTTACGGAGGAAAGATTCTTATTCCACTTCCCCATGGATATAAAAGGAAAATTAATAAGACCAAGAACTATTAAGATAAAATCAAAGAAAACTCAGATGAGTGTGTATAAATAAATGTGTACATGTATGTGTAGTGTGACCTAAGTGTAAGTAGAAGTAGCAAGACATGCCTGTAATCTTGCATATTTATGAGACAGACAAAAGACATCAGCAATCCTACCATCATGTAAAACAATCACAGGCTTCGTTTTACACTCACTTGGCAGGACGGTAGTACCTCCCTGGGTGGTTGCTGTCTACCAACCTACTACCATATATATATATATATATATATATATATACTACTATATATATATATATATATATATATATATATATATATATATATATATATATATATATATATATATGTGTGTGTGTGTGTGTGTGTGTGTGTGTGTGTGTGTGTGTGTGTGTGTGTGTGTGTGTGTGTGTGTGTGTGTGTGTGAAGAAATTTAAAAAATTATTATTTGTCCAATGTATTTTTAAATTTCTTATTTCTTGGGTAGAATAGTTTGTTGGTGGGTTGTATGAAGGACCTGTCTAGTTCGGCTGGCGGGCCTGCTGTCTCGCGCCAGGTGTTTCGTTGTTGTGGGATCTGATAGTGAGGTGTGGGCTACCCCTTTATATACCTTCCTTTGATGCTTTACTTTCATTGTTCCTTGATAATGTGAGTAGTCACGAAAGCGCTTGGAACTTCTCTATTCTTTCACAGTGGTTGTTTTGCATATTCTGAAATCAACTGTTTACTGTGATCTTATTGCATATATATATATATATATATATATATATATATATATATATATATATATATATATATATATATATATATATATATATATATATATATACATATATATATATGTATATATATATATATGTGTGTGTGTGTGTGTGTGTGTGTGTGTGTGTGTGTGTATGTATGTGTGTGTATTCACTTATAGAGCTTACAAAAAATTTAAGACGTAAAGGGAAAATAAATAACTTAAGAATCCTTACAGTTCTTGATCTGATCTCGTGGTAAACGTAGCTGACGCTCCAGTATCCCGGCCATCTCACACTTCTTGTAAACCTTTGCCGAGGATGGCCCCACCAGCACCTCCACCACTGCTATCACCAACAACCACCAGCACGACAACATCCTGAGTGTTGAAGATACAGAGAGGCATTGGATTAGATTAAATTTGTTCGCTGAAGCGGCTAGTTTACCGTGTACCCCATATCTATCTTGTGGAGGATATCTATCTTGTGGAGGATATCTATCTTGTGGAGGATATCTATCTTGTGGAGGATATCTATCTTGTGGAGGATATCTATCTTGTGGAGGATATCTATCTTGTGGAGGATATCTATCTTGTGGAGGATATCTATTTTGTGGAGGATATCTATCTTGTGGAGGATATCTATCTTGTGGAGGATATCTATCTTGTGGAGGATATCTATCTTGTGGAGGATATCTATCTTGTGGAGGATATCTATTTTGTGGAGGATATCTATCTTGTGGAGGATATCTATCTTGTGGAGGATATCTATCTTGTGGAGGATATCTATCTTGTGGAGGATATCTATCTTGTGGAGGATATCTATCTTGTGGATGATATCTATCTTGTGGATGATATCTATCTTGTGGAGGATATCTATCTTGTGGAGGATATCTATTTTGTGGAGGATATCTATCTTGTGGAGGATATCTATCTTGTGGAGGATATCTATCTTGTGGAGGATATCTATCTTGTGGAGGATATCTATCTTGTGGAGGATATCTATCTTGTGGAGGATATCTATCTTGTGGAGGATATCTATCTTGTGGAGGATATCTATCTTTTGGAGGATATCTATCTTGTGGAGGATATCTATCTTGTGGAGGATATCTATCTTGTGGAGGATATCTATTTTGTGGAGGATATCTATCTTGTGGAGGATATCTATCTTGTGGAGGATATCTATCTTGTGGAGGATATCTATCTTGTGGAGGATATCTATCTTGTGGAGGATATCTATCTTGTGGAGGATATCTATTTTGTGGAGGATATCTATCTTGTGGAGGATATCTATCTTGTGGAGGATATCTATCTTGTGGAGGATATCTATCTTGTGGAGGATATCTATCTTGTGGAGGATATCTATCTTGTGGAGGATATCTATCTTGTGGAGGATATCTATCTTGTGGAGGATATCTATCTTGTGGAGGATATCTATCTTGTGGAGGATATCTATTTTGTGGAGGATATCTATCTTGTGGAGGATATCTATCTTGTGGAGGATATCTATCTTGTAGAGGATATCTATCTTGTGGAGGATATCTATCTTGTGGAGGATATCTATCTTGTGGAGGATATCTATCTTGTGGAGGATATCTATCTTGTGGAGGATATCTATCTTGTGGAAAATATCTATCTTGTGGAGGATATCTATCTTGTGGAGGATATCTATCTTGTGGAGGATATCTATCTTGTGGAGGATATCTATCTTGTGGAGGATATCTATCTTGTGGAGGATATCTATCTTGTGGAGGATATCTATCTTGTGGAGGATATCTATTTTGTGGAGGATATCTATCTTGTGGAGGATATCTATCTTGTGGAGGATATCTATCTTGTGGAGGATATCTATCTTGTGGAGGATATCTATCTTGTGGAGGATATCTATCTTGTGGAGGATATCTATCTTGTGGAGGATATCTATCTTGTGGAGGATATCTATCTTGTGGAGGATATCTATCTTGTGGAGGATATCTATCTTGTGGAGGATATCTATCTTGTGGAGGATATCTATTTTGTGGAGGATATCTCTCTTGTGGAGGATATCTATCTTGTGGAGGATATCTATCTTGTAGAGGATATCTATCTTGTGGAGGATATCTATCTTGTGGAGGATATCTATCTTGTGGAGGATATCTATCTTGTGGAGGATATCTATCTTGTGGAGGATATCTATCTTGTGGAGGATATCTATCTTGTGGAGGATATCTATCTTGTGGAGGATATCTCAAGAATATTTCGATGCACAAGAGGCCTAGCAAGTAGGCTCCTTAATGGCTAGGAAGAGTGCTGCTGAATATATATTTATTATTCATATTTCATCTGTTAGAAGCAAATTTAGGGTATTTATAACATCTGGTATCTTTTCTTTAATAAAAGTTCCTGGAGAGCGAAACGTTGCTACAATAAATTGACGTATTAGTTGCACTTGTGTCCTTATACTTAACAGACTTAGTAGTGGTTCTTCGTGTTCCCTTAAGGACATGGAATCAAACGAAATGGGTCAAGACGTTACAGTGAATTGATACAACCACTGATCGGCGAAACGTCTTCCAAGTAGAAAGGTGGAAACACTTTTAGCAACTTTATCCCATCAAAAAAAAAATATTTTACAAAATGATAGTTTTTTCTTTTCACTGACAATAATATAAATATTCTTATTTATGAACCAAACTTAACTAGGAGACCTTACCTAACGTAATTTAGTAACCTACCTGGAGTCTACCTGGAAGGTATTCTGGCGATCAACGCCCCCCGGTCCATGACCAGGCCTCTCGGTGGATCATGGCCTCGTCAACTAGGCTGTTTCTGCTGACCCCACGTAGTCCAACATACGAGCCACAGCCCGGCTGATGCAGTAATGACTTTAGGTATCTGTCCAGCTCCATCTTGAAGACAGCCAGGGGTCTATTGAGTGTATTGAGACTCTCTGATCGCGGGTTCTATCCCCGCCCGTGGTATGGTCTATTGGTAATTCCCCTTATGCATGGTGAGAGGCTGTTGAACAATCTTGGGCCCCGGACACTTATTGTGTCCGGGGTATGTTACATCACCTGCCAACTCTTTTGCTTTCACTGGGAGTGATTTCTGTGTGCAGATTCGGAACCAGTCCCTCCAGGATTTTCCTGGTGTAGATTATGATACATCTCTCTCGTCTGCGCTCCACTGAGTACAAGTCAAGTGCTTCCAGGCGTTCCCAGTACTTAAGGTGCTTGACGGACCTTAAATGTGCAGTAAAAGTTCTCTACACATTCTCAAGAGCTGCCATTTCAGTTGCCTTGAATGGAGATGTTAATGTACGGCAGAATTAGAGCCTAGGAACTTAGAAACCTTAGGAACCTCACCTAACCTAACTTAGAAACCTCACCTAACCTAATTTAGAAACCTCACCTAATCTAACTTATAAACCTCACCTAAAGAAATTTAGAAACCTCGTCTTACATTAGAAACTACACCTAACATAACTTAGAAATATCACCAAACCTAACTTAAAAACCTCACCAAACCTAACTTAAAAACCTCACCAAACCTAACTTAGAAATCTCACAAATAACCCGCACATAGGAGAGAGGGGCTTACCACGATGTTTCGGTCCGACTTGAACAATTTATAAAGTGACACTAACAAAAAGGAGAAAAGGAGGGAGTATACATAGGCCAGCAGACAGCGACGGGACAGGACAGGTAGTAGGAAAGGAGGAAACGAGGTAGTGATAGAGGTGGTAGTAGTACTAGTGGAGTCAGTCAAAGACTAAGAAAGAGGAGCACTGCAAGGAAGCTAGGGGCCCACAAGGTAGCTAGGGGCCCACAAGGTAGCTAGGGAACCACAAGGTAGCTAGGGACCCACAAAGGCTAGGAACAATAGCTCAGAGGGGGGAAATAATAATAATGGACCAAATACACAAGGCAGAAGAAAGAAAACCCAGAGGAGAAAGAGGACAGGGGAAAGGGAAAAAAAGAATCAGGTTAAGTCACGGGTGTTCTGAAGTTCGGAGCATTTTACAATATAATGGGAAAGGAAGGCATCGACAGAGACAAAACCACGACTAAGATTCGTATAAGAAAAGTTATGAATAATAGAGGATTCAACCAGACGGCGACTGTGAAGGTTAGAAGTAGGGTAGATAGTTTTAGCAGAAGACCAGTTATTGGGATGACTGTGAACTTTAACATGGCAGAGAAGAACATTGTTGGTGTCGGAAAGCCTAACACTACTTTTTCTGCTTCCTGAGTCCGTCACAAACAGAACGGCCAGTTTCTCCAGAGTACTGAAGAGGACAAGAGGAACAAGAAACAGAGTAGACACCAGGAGCAACTATGGAAGGAGGGGACGTATGAAGTATAGATTGTTGCGAAGAATGTTAGTCTGGCGAAAAGTAAGTTTGATGTCTAAGGAACGGAGAGAGTTGTAGAGATCAGAAAGACTGGAAATATAGGGAAGGCAGAAGACAGGAGAGTTAGCAGGAGTAGAGAGTTTGGGAGAGAAGAAAATCCGTTTAGCACATGAGAAGGCAGAGTCTGTGAAATGGAAAGTGTAGCTAAGACTAGAAAATGAATTATGAAGAGTGGAAATTTCTCATTCAAGAAACTCAAGATCACAAGTGCGGAGAGCAGGGAGAAAGAGGGTGATAAGAACACTTTTCTTGACAGAGGAAGTATGATAAGAAAAGAAAGTAATGAATGTACATGCCACTGTGCATAGGTTTGTGGTAAACGGAAAAGGCAAAACCTGTATCTGAGCGGTGGACATGAACATCAAGGAAAGGAAGCAAGGAATTAGATTCCCATTCAACTTTAAACTTAATGGAAAGGGTAAGATTATTAAGAGAATCAAGAAATGGTTGAAAGAGACTAGAGCAGTGGTTTACAACTGATGGTCCTTGGACCACTTGTGGTCCATGGTAACATTTTGAGTAGTCCACAGAATGTTCACTATATTTGGTAATATACTAAAGATTGGTGCATACAGTCTTAAATTTACTGAAAATAAAGTGTGTATCAGCGATATGCCCATTGACCAGCGTGAACAGGAGTGGTCGGATAATGGATTCGCCCGTGTTATCACGTGAACTCTTGTGTGTTGAGGCAATTGGCTAGTGACGTCTTGTACTCACCTATTTGTCGCTGCATTGGTCGATTCATAGCTTCTGGCCCCGCCTCGTCAATTATTCCTATTAGGTCCTCTTTCTCCCTGCTCCATGAGCTTAATCATACCTCGTCTTTAAACTATGTATGGTTCCTGCCTCCACTGCTTCACTTTCTAGGCTATTCCACTTTCTCACAATTCTATGACTCTAGAAATACTTCCTAACATCCTTTTGACTTATAGGAGTCTTCAACTTCCAATTGTGACCACTCGTTTCTGTGTCACATCTCTGAAACATCATGCCTTTGTCCATCTTGTCAATTCCTCGCAGAATTTTATAAGTCGCAATCACGTCTCCCCTGACCCTCCTGTCCTCCAGTGTCATCTGGCCGATTTCCCTTAACTTTTTATTCGTAGAACAATCCCTTCATCTCCGGGACTAGTCTTGTTGCAAACCTTTGCACTTTCTCTAATTTCTTGACGTTCTTGACCAGGTGTGGATTCCAAACTGGTGCTGCATACTCCTATATGGGCCTGAAGTGTATGGAGTACAGAGTCTTCAATGATTCCTTACTGAGGTATCAGATCGCTATTCTTAGGTTTGTGAGAGCGTCGGCCTATCCAGTTCGATTCCTGTCAGCTGCCGCGCCCCTGGACGCAATTCTGTTGTTTAGTGCAGTAGACACTGAACTGCTGAGCTGATCACTTGTGTCTTTCGTCCTACACAGGTGTGCTGAAAGCTAATTTCGTCCTACACAGGTGTGCTGGAAGCTACTTTCGTCTACACAGGTGTGCTGGAAGCTACTTTCGTCTACACAGGTGTGCTGGAAGCTACTTTCGTCTACACAGGTGTGCTGGAAGCTACTTTCGTCTACACAGGTGTGTTGGAAGCTAATTTCGTCTACACAGGTGTGCTGGAAGCTAATATCGTCCTACACAGGTGTGCTGGAAGCTACTTTCCTCTACACAGGTGTGCTGGAAGTTAATTTCGTCTACACAGGTGTGCTGGAAGCTAATTTCGTCCTACACAGGTGATCTGGAAGCTACTTTCATCTACACAGGTGTGCTGGAAGCTAATTTCGTCTACACAGGTGTGCTGGAAGCTAATTTCGTCTACACAGGTGTGCTGGAAGCTACTTTCATCTACACAGGTGTGCTGGAAGCTAATTTCGTCTACACAGGTGTGCTGGAAGCTAATTTCGTCTACACAGGTGTGCTGGAAGCTACTTTCATCTACAGAGGTGTGCTGGAAGCTAATTTCGTCTACACAGGTGTGCTGGAAGCTAATTTCCTCTATACAGGTGTGCTGGAAGCTAATTTCGTCTACACAGGTGTGCTGGAAGCTAATTTCGTCTACACAGGTGTGCTGGAAGCTACTTTCATCTACACAGGTGTGCTGGAAGCTAATTTCGTCTACACAGGTGTGCTGGAAGCTACTTTCGTCTACACAGGTGTGCTGGAAGCTACTTTCGTCTACACAGGTGTGTTGGAAGCTAATTTCGTCTACACAGGTGTGCTGGAAGCTAATATCGTCCTACACAGGTGTGCTGGAAGCTACTTTCCTCTACACAGGTGTGCTGGAAGTTAATTTCGTCTACACAGGTGTGCTGGAAGCTAATTTCGTCCTACACAGGTGATCTGGAAGCTACTTTCATCTACACAGGTGTGCTGGAAGCTAATTTCGTCTACACAGGTGTGCTGGAAGCTAATTTCGTCTACACAGGTGTGCTGGAAGCTACTTTCATCTACACAGGTGTGCTGGAAGCTAATTTCGTCTACACAGGTGTGCTGGAAGCTAATTTCGTCTACACAGGTGTGCTGGAAGCTACTTTCATCTACAGAGGTGTGCTGGAAGCTAATTTCGTCTACACAGGTGTGCTGGAAGCTAATTTCCTCTATACAGGTGTGCTGGAAGCTAATTTCGTCTACACAGGTGTGCTGGAAGCTAATTTCGTCTACACAGGTGTGCTGGAAGCTACTTTCATCTACACAGGTGTGCTGGAAGCTAATTTCGTCTACACAGGTGTGCTAGAAGCTAATTTCGTCTACACAGGTGTGCTGGAAGCTAATTTCGTCTACACAGGTGTGCTGGAAGCTAATTTCGTCTACACAGGTGTGCTGGAAGCTACTTTCATCTACACAGGTGTGCTGGAAGCTAATTTCGTCTACACAGGTGTGCTGGAAGCTAATTTCGTCTACACAGGTGTGCTGGAAGCTAATTTCGTCTACACAGGTGTGCTGGAAGCTAATTTCGTCTACACAGGTGTGCTGGAAGCTAATTTCGTCTACACAGGAGTGCTGGAAGCTAATTTGCTTTTCTAATATAAAATGTAATATAAAAGGAAGCTGGGAGGAAGATAAGATTAGTTTGAAATATTTCTGATCAGTTGTTATGCTGCTGTGTTCTGTGTGCTGTGTTGTGCTGATGTGTCCTGTGTGCTGTGTTGTGCTGATGTGTCCTGTGTGCTGTGTTGTGCTGCTGGGTGCTGTGTTTTGCTGCTGTGTTCTATGTTGTGCTGCTGTGTGCTGTGTTGTGCTGTGTTGTGCTGCTGGTGCTGTGTTTTGCTGCTGTGTCCTATGTTGTGCTGCTGTGTGCTGTGTTGTGCTGCTGTGTGCTGTATTGTACTGCTGTGTGCTGTGTTGTGCTGCTGTGTTCTGTGTTGCGCTGCTGTGTGCTGAGTTGTACTGATGTGTGCTGTGTTGTGCTGCAGTGTTGTGCTGCTGCGTGCTGTCTTGTGCTGTTGTGCGCTGTTTTGTGTTGCTGTGTAGTGCTTTTGTGTTGTGTTGATATGCTGTGCTGCTGTGTTGTGCTGCTCTCTGTTGTGTTCCCATGCTGTGTGCTGTCTTGTGCTGCTGTGTGCTGTGCTTTGCTGCTGTGTTCTGTTGTACTGCTGTGTGCTGTGTTGTGCAGCAGTGTGCTGTGTTTTGCTGCTGTGTACCGTGTTGTGCTGCTATGTGCTGTGTTGTGCTGCTGTGCTTGTCTTGTGTGTGCTGTGTTGTGCTAGTGTGTGCTGTGGTGTACTGCTGTGTGCTGATTTGTGCTGCTGTGTTGTGCTGCTGTGTACTGTGTTGTGATTCTGTGTTTTGCTCCTGTCTTTTGCTTCAGTGTTGTGCTGCTGTGTTGTGCTGCTGTGAGCTGTTTTGTGCTGCTGTTTTCTGCTGATGTTTTGTGCTGCTGTGTTGTGTTGCTGTGTTTAATGCTGTGTTGTGCTGCTGTGTGCTGTGTTTTCCTGCTGTGTGCTGTGTTGTCCAGCTGTGTGCTGTGCGGCTGTGTGCTGTGTTGTGCTGCTGAGTACTGTGTTGTGATGCTGTTTGCTGTATTGTCCTGCTGTGCGCTGGTGTGTGCTGGTGTGTGCTGTGTTGTGCTGCTGTTTTGTGTTCCTGTGTTGCGCTGTTGTGTGCTGTGTTGTGCTGCTGTGTGTTGTGTTGTGCCGCTGTTTTGTGCTGCTTTGTTGTGTTGCTGTGTTGTAATGTTGTGTTGTGCTGCTGTGTGCTGTGTTTTGCTTCTGTGTGCTGTGTTGTGCAGCTGTGTGCTGTTTTGTGCTGTGTTCTGCTGTTGTGTCCTGTGTTATGCTGCTGTGTGCTATGTTGTACTGCTGTATGCTGTATTTTGCTATTGTGTGCTGCGTTGTGCTGGTAGGTGCTGTGTTGTGCTGCTAGGTGCTGGGTTCTGATGCTAGATGCTGTGATGTGCTGTTGTGTGCTGTGTTGTTGTGCTGTGTGCTGTGTTGTATTGACGTGTGCTGTGTTCTGCTGCTGTGTTGTTCTACTGTGTGCTGTGTTATGCTGCTGTGTGATCTGTTGTGCTACTGTGTGCTGTGTTGTGCTGCTGTGCTGTGCTGTTGTGTGCTGTTTTGTGCTGCTGTGTGCTGTGTTGTGCAGCAATGTGCAGTGTTTTGCTGCTGTGTGTTGTGTTTTGCTGCTGTGTGCTGTGTTGTACTGCTGTGTGCTGTGTTGTGCTGTTGTGCTGTGCTGCTGTGTGCTGTGTTCTACTGCTGTGTGCTGTGTCGTGCTGCTGTGTGCTGTGTTGTGCTGCTGTGTGCTGTGTCGTGCTGTTGTGTGCTGTGTTGTACTGCTGTGTGCTGTGTTGTGCTGCTGTGCTGTGCTGCTGCGTGCTGTGTTGTGCTGCTGTGTAGTGCTGTTGTGTTGTGTTGTCATGCTGTGCTGTTGTGTTGTGTTGTCATGCTGTGCTGTTGTGTGTTGGGTTCTCATGCTGTGTGCTGCTCTTTGCTGCTGTGTGCTGTGTTGTGCTGCTGTGTGCTGTGTAGTGCTACCGTGTGCTGTGTTGTACTGCTGTGTGCTGTGTATGGCTGCTGTGCTGCTATGTGCTGTGTTGTGCTGATGTGTGCTATATTGTGATGGTGTGTTGTTCTTCTGTGTGCTGTGTTGTGATGCTGTGTGCTGTGCTGTGCTGTTGTGTACTGTGCTTTGCTGCTGTGTGCTGTGTTGTGCTGCTGTGTACGGTGTTTTGCAGCTATGTGCTGTGCTGCTGTGTTGTGTTGTGTGTTATGCAGCTGTTGTGCTGTGTTGTGCAGCTGTGTACTGTGTTGTGCTGCTGTGTGCTGTGAAGTGCTGTGTTGAGCTGCTGTGTTCCGCTGGTGTGCTGTGTTGTACCTGTGTGTGCTGTGGTGTGCTGCTGTGTTTGATGTTGTGTGCTGTGTTGTGCTGCTGTTTTGTGCCGTGTTGAGCCGCTGTGTCCTGTGTTATGCTGCTATGTGCTGTGTTGTGCTGCTGTATGTTGTACTGTGCTACTGTGTGCTGTGTTGTGCTGCTATGTGCTGTGTTGTACTACTGTGTGTTGAGTTGTGCTGCTGTGTTGTGCTGCTGTGCGCTGTGTTGTGCTACTGAGTGCTGTGTTGTGCTGCTGTGTGCTGTGTTGTGCTACTGTGTGCTGTATTCTGCTGTGCTGTGCTGTTGTGTGCTGTCTTGGGCTATTGTGTGCTGTGCTGTACTGCTGTGTGCTGTGTTGTGCTGATGTGTTGTTCTGCTGTGTGCTGTGTTGTGCTGCTGTGTGCTGTGTTGTGCTGCTGTGAGCTGTGTTATGCTGCTGTGTGCTGTGTTGTGCTGCTGTGTGCTCTGTTGTACTGCTCTGTGCTGTGTTGTGCTGCTGTGCTGCTGTGTACTGTGTTGTGATGCTGTGTGCTGAGTTTTGCTTCTGTGTTGTGCTGCTGTGTTGCGTTCCTGTGTTGTGCTTCTGTGTGCTGTGTTGTGCTGCTGTCTTATGCTCCTGTGTTGTGCTCCTGTGCTGTGCTGCTGTGTCGTGCTGCTGTGTGTTGTGTCGCTGTTTTGTGCTGCTGTGTTGTGTTGCTGTGTTGTAATGCTGTGTTGTGCTGCTGTGTGCTGTGTTTTGCTGCTGTGTGCTGTGTTGTGCAGCTGTGTGCTGTTTTGTGCTGTGTTCTTTTGCTGTGTCCTGTGTTATGCTGCTGTGTGCTGTGATGTGGTGCTGTTTGCTGTATTTTGCTACTGTGTGCTGTGTTGTGCTGCTGTGCTGTGCTGCTGAGTGCTGTCTTGTGCTGCTGTGTGCTGTGTTTGCCTTCTGCGTTGTTCCGCTGTGTTCTGTGTTGTGCTGCTGTGTTCTGTGTTGTGCTACTGTGTGCTGTGTTCTGCTGCTATGTTGTGCTACTGTGTGCTGTGTTCTGCTGCTGTGTTGTGCTACTGTGTGCTGTGTTGTGCTGCTGTGTGCTGTGTTGTGCTACTGTGTGCTGTGTTGTGCTGATGTGCTGTGCTGCTGTGTGCTGTCTTGTGCTGCTGTGTTCTGTGTTGGCCTTATGCGTTGTGCTGCTGTGTACTGTGTTTTGATGCTGTGTGCTGTGTTATGCTGCTGTGTGCTGTGAAGTGCTGTGTTGAGTTGCTGTGTTCGGCTGGTGTGCTGTGGTGTGCTGATATGTACTGCTTTCTGCTGCTGTGTTGTACTGCGGTGTTGTCCTTCTGTGTTGTGATGTTGTGTGCTGTGTTGTGTTCCTGTGTTTTGCTGCTGTGTTGTGCTGCTGTGTTGTACTGCGGTGTTGTCCTTCTGTGTTGTGATGTTGTGTGCTGTGTTGTGTTCCTGTGTTTTGCTGCTGTGTTGTGCTGCTGTGTTGTACTGCGGTGTTGTCCTTCTGTGTTGTGATGTTGTGTGCTGTGTTGTGTTCCTGTGTTTTGCTGCTGTGTTGTGCTGCTGTGTTGTACTGCGGTGTTGTCCTTCTGTGTTGTGATGTTGTGTGCTGTGTTGTGTTCCTGTGTTTTGCTGCTGTGTTGTGCTGCTGTGTTGTGATGCTGTGTGCTGTGTTGTGCTGCTGTGTTGTGCTCATGTGTTGTGCTCCTTTGTTGTGCTGCTGTGTTGTGCTCCTGTGTTGTGCTCCTTTGTTGTGCTGCTGTGTGATTTGTTTTGCTGCTGCTTTGTGCTGCTGTGTTGTGTTGCTGTGTTGTAATGCTGTATTTTGCTGCTGTGTGCTGTGTTGTGTTCCTGTGTTTTGCTGCTGTGTTGTGCTGCTGTGTTGTACTGCGGTGTTGTCCTTCTGTGTTGTGATGTTGTGTGCTGTGTTGTGTTCCTGTGTTTTGCTGCTGTGTTGTGCTGCTGTGTTGTGATGCTGTGTGCTGTGTTGTGCTGCTGTGTTGTGCTCATGTGTTGTGCTGTTTGCTTGTGCTGCTGTGTTGTGCTCTGCTGTGTTGTGTGTACTCCTGTGCTGTGTGTGCTGCTGTGTGATTTGTGTTTGCTGCTGCTTTGTGCTGCTGTGTTGTGGTGATGTGGTGTGCTGCTGTGTGCCCTCTTGTGCTGCTGTGTGCTGTGTTGGCCTTCTGCGTTGTGCTGCTGTGTACTGTGTTTTGAAACTGTGTGCTGTGTTGTGCTGCTGTGTGCTGTGTTTTACTGTTGTGAGCTGTGTTGTACTGCTGTGTGCTGTGTTGTGCTGCTGTGCTGTGCTGCTGTGCTGTGCTGCTGTGTGCTGTGTTCTACTGCTGTGTGCTGTTTTGTGCTGCTGTGTGCTGTGTCGTGCTGTTGCGTGCTGTGTTGTGCAGCTGTATGCTGTGTTGTACTGCTGTGTGCTGCGTTGTGCTGCTTTGCGCTGTGTTGTGCTGCTGTGTTGTGTTGTCATGCTGTGCTGCTGTCTGTTGTGTTGTCATGCTGTGTGCTGCTCTTTGCTGCTGTGTGCTGTGTTGTGCGGCTGAGTGATGTGTTATTCTACTGTGATTTGCTGCTCTGCACTGTGTTGTGATGCTGTGTGCTGCGTTGTGCTGCTGTGTGCTGTGTTTTGCTACTGTGTTGTGTTGTGCAGCAGTGTGCTGTGTTGTGCTGCTGAGTGCTGTGATGTAATGTGTGTGTTGCGTTGTGCTGCTGTGTGCTGTGTTTTGCTGCTGTGTGTTGTGTTGTGCAGTAGTGTGCTGTGTTGTGTTGCTGTGTACTGTGTTGTGCTGCTGTGTGCTGTGGTGTGCTGCTGTGCTCGGCTGGTGTGTGCTGTGTTGTGCTGGTGAGTGGTGTAGTGTTCTGCTGTGCTGTGCTGCTGTGTTGTGATGTTGTGTGAACATAAGAACATAAGAAAGGAGGAACACTGCAGGAGGCCTGCTGGCCCATACTAGGCAGGTCCTTTACAATTCATCCCACTAACAAAACATTTGCCCAACCCAACTCTCAATGCCACCCAAGAAACAAGCTCTGATGTGAAAGTCCCACTCAAATCCAACCCCTCCCACTCATGTACTTATCCAACCTAGATTTGAAACTACCCAAAGTCCCAGCCTCAATAACCCAACTAGGTAGACTGTTCCACTCAGCAACTACCCTATTTCCAAACCAATACTTTCCTATGTCCTTTCTAAATCTAAACTTATCTAATTTAAATCCATTACTGCGGGTTCTCTCTTGGAGAGACATCCTCAAGACCTTATTAATATCCCCTTTATTAATACCTATCTTCCACTTACACACTTCGATCAGGTCTCCCCTCATTCTTCGTCTAACAAGTGAATGTAACTTAAGAGTCTTCAATCTTTCTTCATAAGGAAGATTTCTAATGCTATGTATTAATTTAGTCATCCTACGCTGAATGTTTTCTAACGAATTTATGTCCATTTTGTAATACGGAGACCAGAACTGAGCTGCATAATCTAGGTGAGGCCTTACTAATGATGTATAAAGCTGCAGTATGACCTCTGGACTTCTGTTGCTTACACTTCTTGATATAAATCCCAGTAATCTATTTGCCTTATTACGTACGCTTAGGCATTGCTGTCTTGGTTTAAGGTTGCTGCTCACCATAACCCCCAAGTCCTTTTCGCAATCTGTATGGCTAAGTTCTACATCATTTAACTTATAAGTACTAGGGTTATGGGCACTCCCAAGCTTCAGAACCTTGCATTTATCTACATTGAACTGCATCTGCCACTTTTCTGACCAAGAATAGAGTTTGTTTAAATCCTCCTGAAGTTCCATAACATCTACGTTTGAATCAATTATCCTACCTATCTTTGTGTCATCGGTGAATTTGCTCATATCACTAGTAATTCCCTCATCAAGATCATTGATATATATTATAAACAACAACGGGCCCAAGACTGATCCCTGTGGAACGCCACTTGTTACAGATCCCCACTCGGATTTAACCCCATTTATGGACACTCTCTGCTTCCTGTCAGTGAGCCATGACTCGATCCACGAGAGCACTTTTCCCCCAATGCCATGAGCTGCCACTTTGTTTAACAGTCTATGGTGCGGAACTCTATCAAATGCCTTACTAAAATCTAAGTAAATAATATCAAATTCTTTATTGTGGTCAACAGCCTCAAAAGCTTTACTGAAGAAAGTTAATAAATTAGTTAGACAAGACCGGTCTCTTGTGAATCCATGCTGAGTATCATTAATCAAGCTATGCTTATCGAGATTGCTTCTTATAATCTCAGCTATAATTGACTCTAGTAATTTGCCTACAATTGAGGTCAGGCTTATTGGGCGGTAGGCAAATTACTAGAGTGTTTTGCTGCTGTGTTGTGCTGCTGTGTTGTGCTGCTGTGTGCTGTGTTGTGCTGCTGTTTTGTGCTGCTGTGTTGTGTTGCTGTTTTGTTATGCTGTGTTTTGCTGCAGTGTGCTGCTTTGCTGTGCTCCTGTGTTGTGCTCCTGTGTTGTGCTGCTGTGTTGTGCTTCTGTTTTGTGCTGCTGTGTTGAGTTGCTGCGTTGTAATGCTGTGTTTTGCTGCTGTGTCTTGTGTTATGTTGCTGTGTGCTGTGTTGTGATGCTGTGTCCTGTGTTGTGCTTCTGTGTTGCGCTGCTCTGTTGTCTTCCTGTGTTGTGCTGCTGTGTGCTGTGTTGTGGTGCTGTGTTTTTCTGCTGTGTGCTGTGTTGTGCTGCTGTTTTGTGCTGCTGTGTTGTGTTGCTGTGTGGTGTGTTGTGGCGGTGTGTGCTGTTTTGTGCTGTGTTGTGCTGCTGTGTCCTGTGTTATGCTGCTGTGTGGTGTGTTGTGCTGCTTTATGCTGTATTGTGCTACTCTGTGCTGTGTTGTGCTGCTATGTGCTGTTTTGTACTGCTGTGTGCTGTGTTGTATTGGTATGCACTGTGTTCTGCTGCTGTGTTGTGCTACTGTGTGCTGTGTTGTGCTGCTGTGTGCTCTGTTTTTCTACAGTGTGCTGTGTTTTGCTGCTGTGCTATGCTGGTGTGTGCTGTCTTGTGCTGATATGTGCTGTGTTGGCCTTCTGCGTTGAGCTGCTGTGTACTGTGTTTTGATGCTGTGTGCTGTGTTGTGCTGCTGTGTGCTGAGTTATTCTGCTGTGTACTGTGTTGTGATGCTGTGTGCTGTGTTGCCCTGCTGTGTGCTGTGTTATCCTGCTGTGTGCTGTATTACGCTGCTGTGTGCTGCGTTGTGCTGCTGTGTGATGTGTTATGCTGTTGTGTGCTGTGTTGTGCTGCTTTATGCTGTGTTGTACTGTGTTGTACTGCTCTGTGTTGTGTTGTACTGCTGTGTGCTGTGTTGTGCTGCTGTGTGCTGTGTTGTGCTGCTGTGTGCTGTGTTGTGCTGCTGTGTGCTGTGTTGTGCTGCTGTGTGCTGTGTTGTGCTGCTGTGTGCTGTGCTGTGCTGCTGTGTGCTGTGCTGTGCTGCTGTGTGCTGTGTTGTACTGCTGTATGCTGTGTTTTGCTGCTCTGTGCTGTATTGTGCTGGTTAATGCTGTGTTGTGCTGCTGTGTGCTGTGTTATGCTGCTGTGTACTGTGTTGTGCTGCTGTGTGCTGTGTTGTGCTGCTGTGTGCTGTGTTGTGCTGCTGTGTGCTGTGTTGTGCTGCTGTGTGCTGTGTTGTGCTGCTGTGTTCTGTGTTGTGCTGCTGTGTGCTGTGTTGTGCTGCTGTGTGCTGTGTTGTGCTGCTGTGTGCTGTGTTGTGCTGCTGTGTTCTGTGTTGTGCTGCTGTGTGCTGTGTTGTGCTGCTGTGTGCTGTGTTGTGCTGCTGTGTGCTGTGTTGTGCTGCTGTGTACTGTGCTGTGCTGCTGTGTGCTGTGTTGTGCTGTTGTGTGCTGTGTTATGCTGTGTGCTGTGTTGTGCTGCTGTGTGCTGTGTTGTGCTGCTGTGTGCTGTGTTGTGCTGCTGAGTGCTGTGTTGTGCTGCTGTGTGCTGTGTTGTGCTGCTGTGTACTGTGCTGTGCTGCTGTGTTGTGCTGCTGTGTGCTGTGTTGTGCTGCTGTGTGCTGTGTTATACTGCGGTGTGCTGTGTTGTGCTGCTGTGTGCTGTGTGGTGCTGCTGTGTGCTGTGTTGTGCTGCTGTGTGCTGTGCTGTGCTGCTGTGTGCTGTGTTGTGCTGCTGTGTGCTGTGTTGTGCTGCTGTGTGCTGTGTTGTGCTGCTGTGTGCTGTGTTGTACTGCTGTGTGCTGTGTTGTACTGCTGTGTGCTGTGTTGTGCTGCTGTGTGCTGTGTTGTGCTGCTGTGTGCTGTGTTGTGCTGCTGTGTGCTGTGTTGTGCTGCTGTGTGCTGTGTTGTACTGCTGTGTGCTGTGTTGTACTGCTATGTGCTGTGTTGTGCTGCTATGTGCTGTGTTGTGCTGCTGTGTGCTGTGTTGTGCTGCTGTGTGCTGTGCTGTGCTGCTGTGTTGTGCTGGTTTATGCTGTCTATGAAACTGATGGTGTTATATTATTTCCTATGTTATTATCTTCTGTTTTTCATATATTTATTAATGTCAAACTCGACATATAATAAATATATTTCGTTATAATGTTCATAGATATAGATGTATGACATTGGCAGGAATGAATGTTAATTAAACGAAAGTTTGCGTGGAGTTACCACGGTGTGTTATTTGTTTCAAAGTTTTGGGGAAAGACTCACTGAAGCCAACTAAGCTTAAACTTCATCTCGAAAAGTGCCACCACAATTTAGGATAAAGATTATTTCGTGCTGCAGTTATCACTGTTCACTGGGCAGCGCCTTGATGCGACAGGTACATTCTATGAAAAAAACACCAATGCAGTGCACGCTTCTTACAGTGTCGCAGACATAGTCGCACAGGCCAAGAAGCCTCATAGGATTGTGGAGAAACTTGTGTTATCCTGTGCGAAAGAAACAGTGAGGCTTGTTGTCGGCGAGGAGGACGCAGCATGGACGCTGAGTGATGTATCAGTTTGTAATGATACAGTGTTGAGACGGATAAATGAGATCTCACAAAACATTCGTGAATAAGTTGTGGATGAAATAAAGAAATCTCCAGTGTTTGTCGTACAGTTGGATGAATAAAGTGATGTCTCACTCTTCTCAGCTATTCGTATTTGCACGATACATGGCTGAGGGAGACTTTAAGACGAGTTGCTGAGGGAGACTTTAAAGACGAGTTGCTGAGGGAGACTTTAAAGACGAGTTGCTGAGGGAGACTTGAAAGACGAGTTGCTGAGGGAGACTTTAAAGACGAGTTGCTGAGGGAGACTTTAAAGACGAGTTGCTGAGGGAGACTTAAAGACGAGTTGCTGAGGGAGACTTTAAAGACGAGTTGCTGAGGGAGACTTTAAAGACGAGTTGCTGAGGGAGACTTTAAAGACGAGTTGCTGAGGGAGACTTAAAGACGAGTTGCTGAGGGAGACTTTAAAGACGAGTTGCTGAGGGAGACTTTAAAGACGAGTTGCTGAGGGAGACTTTAAAGACGAGTTGCTGAGGGAGACTTTAAAGACGAGTTGCTGAGGGAGACTTAAAGACGAGTTGCTGAGGGAGACTTAAAGACGAGTTGCTGAGGGAGACTTTAAAGACGAGTTTCTATTTTGTAAGAGCTGATAACACCACAAAGGCTCAGGATGTGTTAGAAATTATTAGCAATTTCTTAGGAGTAAATGGTTTGGATTGGGTAAATTTGTTGGGTAATACCACTGGTGTTCCAGACGTTGTGCAGGAGTTCTTGAACCTGAAAAATTATTTGGCAGCTAAAGATGTGTACCAGCGGTCTACCATGGAAAATTTTTGGGCCAGTACGATTGTTACTCAAGTTTGTCAACACATGCAGTAAGATTTCGTTTGCCATTTGCGTCAGCTTACATGTGTGAGAATGGATTTTCATATTTGTTGCACATTAATTAAGTCCAAATAGAGGAATAGGCTTGCAGTAGAAAGCGATATTCGTTGTGCATTATCAAGTACCACTTCTAACATTATTAAGTACCACTTCTAACATTATTAAGTACCACTCCTAACATTATCAAGTACCACTCCTAACATTATCAAGTACCACTCCTAACATTATCAAGTACCACTCCTAACATTATCAAGTACCACTCCTAACATTATCAAGTACCACTCTAACATTATCAAGTACCACTCCTAACATTATCAAGTACCACTTCTAACATTATCAAGTACCACTCTAACATTATCAAGTACCACTTCTAACATTATTAAGTACCACTTCTAACATTATCAAGTACCACTCTAACATTATCAAGTACCACTTCTAACATTATCAAGTACCACTCTAACATTATCAAGTACCACTCCTAACATTATCAAGTACCACTTCTAACATTATCAAGTACCACTCTAACATTATCAAGTACCACTTCTAACATTATCAAGTACCACTTCTAACATTATCAAGTACCACTCTAACATTATCAAGTACCACTCCTAACATTATCAAGTACCACTTCTAACATTATCAAGTACCACTTCTAACATTATCAAGTACCACTTCTAACATTATCAAGTACCACTTCTAACATTATCAAGTACCACTTCTAACATTATCAAGTACCACTTCTAACATTATCAAGTACCACTCCTAACATTATCAAGTACCACTCCTAACATTATCAAGTACCAATCCTAACATTATCAAGTACCAATCCTAATATTATCAAGTACCAATCCTAACATTATCAAGTACCAATCCTAACATTATCAAGTACCACTCCTAACATTATCAAGTACCAATCCTAACATTATCAAGTACCACTCCTAACATTATCAAGTACCAATCTTAACATTATCAAGTACCAATCCTAACATTATCAAGTACCAATCCTAACATTATCAAGTACCAATCCTAACATTATCAAGTACCAATCCTAATATTATCAAGTACCAATCCTAACATTATCAAGTACCAATCCTAACATTCAAAAGCTTATCAGTAAGAAGAGGCTCAAAAGTCTGGTTACAAGGAAAAGTGAAATAATCAAATTTCGTAGAAAAATGTTCGCAGAATACTTTATAATTTCAAAATTGTTTGTTAGAAAGAAATCTCACAGAAAATGTTATATATGTATTCATATATTTCCAGATAATTTTTCTGAAATATATTTCAGTCCAAAATGTTAAATATTTATTATTTTTTATAACTTCTCAAATTTCTGTTTATAAAAAATATGTTCCAAATCAAACTGTCTGTTGTCTTTGATTTGCCTTTATATATCATTACTCAAAAAATGAAATGGTCCACGATATTTTTATAATTGAGTTGGTGGTCCATGGGCTGAAACTGGTCTAGAGTCATGAGACCAAAGAGCAAAAATGCCATCTACATAGCTGAGCCAGAGTGAAGGGCGAATATCAATAGTAGGAAGATGCCCTTAATAATCTTGCCCCTTCCATTAAGTTTAAAGTTAAATGGGAATCTAATTAAATTCTTCCTCCCCTTGATGTTCATGTCCACCGCTCAGATACAGGTTTCGCATTTTCCGTTTACCACAAACCTATGCACAGTGGCATGTACATTCACTACTTTTCTTATCATGTTTCCTCTGTTAAGAAAAGTTTTCTTATCTCCCCCTTTCTCCGTGCTCTCCTTATTTGTGATCCTCAGATCCTTGAATTAGAAATTTCCACTCTTCATAATTAATCTTCTCTTGGCTACCCTTTCCATTTGTGCTAAACGGACTTTCTTCTCTCCCAAACGCTCTACTCCTGTTAACTCTCCTGTCCTCTGCCTTTCCTATATTTCCGGTCTTTCTGATCTCAACAACTCACTCCGTTCCTTAGACATCCAACTTACTTTTCGCCAGACTAACACTCTTCTCAACAATCTAGTTCATACCTCTCCTACCTCTCTAGATGCTCCTGGTGTCTACTGTATTTCTTGTTCCTCTTGTCCTCTTCAGTATTTTGGAGAAACTGGCCGTTTTCTTTCTGACAGACTTAAGGAACACAAAAGTAGTGTTAGGCTTGCCGACACCACCATTGCTCTTTTCTGTCATGTTAGAGATCACAGTCATCCCATTGACTAGTCTTCTGCTAAAACTATCTACCCTACGTCTAACCTTCACAGTCGCCGTCTTGTTGAATCCTCCCTTATACATAACTTTCCTTATATAAATCTTAGTCGCGGATTTGTCTCTGTAGATGACTTAATTTCCCATTATCTTGTAAAATGCTCCAAACTTCAGAACACCTGCGACTTAACCTGATTCTCTTTTCCCCTTCCCCTTTCCTCTTTATTCTATCTCTGTATTTTTTTCTTTTACCTTGGGTATTTGGTCCATTAATATTATTTTCCCATCTCTGTGTTCTTGTTCCTACCCTTTGTGGGCCCCTAGCTCCCTTATGTGCCCTTAGCTCCTTTGCAGTGCTCCTCCTTCTTAGTCTTGGACTGATTCCACTACTAGTACTACTAGTACTACTACTACTACGACTGCTGCTACTACTACTACTACTACTGATAAATTAGACACATGTGCAACACTTGGGTATCTTTATTGAGGAAACGTTTCTCAACAAAGTGGCTTCATCCGTCCATACAAAGGAGAACATTGGTTCTCTTAACCATTCATCTACACTACTATTACTATCATTACCTCTACCACTACCTCTCTTCCTCCTTTCCTACTATCTCTCATGTCCCGTCCCTGTCTGCTGGCCTATATATACTCCCTCCTCTCTTTTTTGTTAGTGTGACTTTGTAAATGGTCCAAGTCGGGTCGAAACATCGACGTAAGCTCCTTTCTCCTATGTGCGGGTTATTTGTGAATTGTTCCACTCACGGCAATGTGCATTTTTGTTATTTAGAAACCTCACTAAACCTAACTTAGAAACCTAGCCTAACCTTACCGCTTCTGTCGATAAAGGTGCCTCCACTTACCTCATATCTGCAAAGTGGGAGAACAGCAGTGTCGTGTGTAGTGTACTTGAGTGCCTCAGAGAGAGTATTCAGCTACTGACAGGTGTTTCCCTGACCATCCACTTATATATGGCCAGTGTCAGGAAGTGACGTTAGAAGTATGGCCGCCGCTGCCACGGACAACAAACCAACTAATCAATTATTTCTTTGGGTAGGCTGTGCTTTTTCATTGTTAGATTTAGGCCTATGATTTACTTGGAAGAAGGATTGCTGGCAAACAGCTCTTGGACCTAAGAACTGAAGATGCTTATATTCTTCCTTGTATTAAACCTGAGGTGTTCCATAGCTCGATTGCTGGCGCATTGAGGTTCGTTGTTCGATTCCCGGTACAGGTGAAACATAAGGACGTGTTTCCTTAAGGCACCTGGTATCACTGTTCACCTAGGAGTAAGTAGGTACCTCGGTGTTAGTCGACAGTGTGGGTCGCATTCTGAGGACAAAATTAACCTAATTTGCTCGATGTGCTCTGCATAACGAGTAGCTTTCTAAATAATATACCACTGATGTCAGCTATGGTCTGTATAAGTTACATCATGTACTTACAGAGATAATAATAATTATAATAATATTTTTTATTAATTTTATTATCACACTGGCCGATTCCCACCAAGGCAGGGCGGCCCGAAAAAGAAAAACTTTCACCATCATTCACTCCATCACTGTCTTGCCAGAAGGGTGCTTTACACTACAGTTTTTAAACTGCAATATTAACACCCCTCCTTCAGAGTGTAGACACTGTACTTCCCATCTCCAAGACTCAAGTCCGGCCTGCCGGTTTCCCTGAATCCCTTCATAAATGTTACTTTGCTCACACTCCAACAGCACGTCAAGTATTAAAAACCATTTGTCTCCATTCACTCCTATCAAACACGCTCACGCATGCCCGCTGGAAGTCCAAGCCCCTCGCACACAAAACCTCTTTTACCCCCTCCCTCCAACCTTTCCTAGGCCGACTCCTACCCCGCCTTCCTTCCACTACACACTGATGCACTCTTGAAGTCATTCTGTTTCGCTCCATTCTCTTTACATATCCGAACCACCTCAACAACCCTTCCTCAGCCCTCTGGAAAACAGTTTTGGCAATCCCGCACCTCCTCCTAACTTCAGAACTACGAATTCTCTGCATTATATTCTCACCACACATTGCCCTCAGACATGACATCTCCACTGCCTCCAGCCTTCTCATCGCTGCAACATTCATCACCCATGCTTCACACCCATATAAGAGCGTTGGTAATACTATACTTTCATACATTCCCCTATTTGCCTCCAAGGACAAAGTTCTTTGTCCTTGGAGCTCTTTTCTGTACCCTCTTCAGTGATGGTACCATCCTGGTAGTTCTTTTCTGTACCCTCTCCAGTGATGGTACCAGCCTGGTAGTTCTTTTCTATACCCTGTCCAGTGATGGTACCATCCTGGTAGTTCTTTTCTATACCCTCTCCAGTGATGGTACCAGCCTGGTAGTTCTTTTATATACCCTCTCCAGTGATAGTACCATCCTGGTAGTTCTTTTCTATACCCTCTCCAGTGTGATGGTACCAGCCTCGTAGTTCTTTTCTATACCCTCTCCAGTGATGGTACCAGCCTGGTAGTTTTTTTCTAAACCCTCTTCAGTGATGGTTCCAGCCTGGTAGTTCTTTTCTGTACCCTCTGCAGTGATAGTACCATCCTGGTAATCTGTTTTCTGTACCCTCTGCAGTGATAGTACCATCCTGGTAATCTTTTCTGTACCCTCTCCAGTGATGGTACTAGCCTGGTAGCTCTTTTCTGTACCCTCTCCAGTGATTGTACCAGCCTGGTAGTTCTTTTCTGTACCCTCTCCACTGATTGTACCAGCCTGGTAGTTCTTTTCTGTACCCTCTCTAGTGGTGGTAACAGCCTGGTAGTTCTTTTCTGTACCCACTCCAGTGATGGTACCAGCCTGGTAGTTCTTTTCTGTACTCTCTCCAGTGATGGTACCAGCCTGGTAGTTCTTTTCTGTACCCTCTCCAGTGATGGTACCAGCCTGGTAGTTCTTTTCTGTACCCTCTCCAGTGATGGTACCAGCCTGGTAGTTCTTTTCTGTACCCTCTCCAGTGATGGTACCAGCCTGGTAGTTCTTTTCTGTACCCTCTCCAGTGATGGTACCAGCCTGGTAGTTCTTTTCTGTACCCTCTCCAGTGATGGTACCAGCCTGGTAGCTCTTCTCTCTTCCCCCAGAAATAGAGAGGAAGGAGAGAGGGAGACAGAGGGGAGGGGAGAGAGGGAGACAGAGGGGAGGGGAGAGAGGGAGACAGAGGGGAGGGGAGAGAGGGAGAGGGGAGGGGAGAGAGGGAGACAGAGGGGAGGGGAGAGAGGGAGACAGAGGGGAGGGGAGAGAGGGAGACAGAGGGGAGGGGAGAGAGGGAGACAGAGGGGAGGGGAGAGAGGGAGACAGAGGGGAGGGGAGAGAGGGAGACAGAGGGGAAGGGAGAGAGGGAGACAGAGGGGAGGGGAGAGAGGGTGAGAGAGGGGAGGGGAGAGAGGGAGACAGAGGGGAGGGGAGAGATAAAGTTGTAGATATTAGCTGTTGATCTTCACACAGCAACACCTGCGTCCACCAACACCTGCGTCCACCAACACCTGCGTCCACCATCCAACACCTGTGGTAAACATAATCCTCACAACCAAACAAACTCTTATGCATAAGTTGCTAAAAATATTGCTAGCAACATTGCCGAAGTCTTGCAAAGAGAAAAAAAATATTTTACAGTGTGTTCCGAGGCTAGCTGGTACGTTTATGTACGTACATGAACGTACATGTACGTACATGTGACTGTTGCAAGCCACCACAAGTGTACATGTACGTACATGAACGTACATGTACGTACATGCACGTACATGTACGTACATGTACGTACATGTACGTACATGTGACTGTTACAAGCCACCACAAGTGTACATGTACGTACATGTACGTACATGTGACTGTTACAAGCCACCACAAGTGTACATGTACGTACATATACGTACAAGTGATTGTTACAAGCTACCACACGTGTACATGTACGTACATATACGTACATGTGACTGTTACAAGCCACCACAAGTGTACATGCACGTACATGTACGTACATGTGACTGTTACAAGCCACCACAAGTGTACATGTACGTACATGTGACTGTTACAAGCCACCACAAGTGTACATGCACGTACATGTGACTGTTACAAGCCACCACAAGTGTACATGTACGTACATGTGACTGTTACAAGCCACCACAAGTGTACATGTACGTACATGTGACTGTTACAAGCCACCACAAGTGTACATGTACGTACATGTGACTGTTACAAGCCACAACAAGTGTACATGTACGTACATGTGACTGTTACAAGCCACCACAAGTGTACATGTACGTACATGTGACTGTTACAAGCCACCACAAGTGTACATGTACGTACATGTGACTGTTACAAGCCACCACAAGTGTACATGTACGTACATGTGACTGTTACAAGCCACCACAAGTGTACATGTACGTACATGTGACTGTTACAAGCCACAACAAGTGTACATGTACGTACATGTGACTGCTACAAGCCACCACAAGTGTACATGTACGTACATGTGACTGTTACAAGCCACCACAAGTGTACATGTACGTACATGTGACTGTTACAAGCCACCACAAGTGTACATGTACGTACATGTGACTGTTACAAGCCACCACAAGTGTACATGTACGTACATATACGTACATGTGACTGTTACAAGCCACCACAAGTGTACATGTACGTACATGTACGTACATGTGACTGTTACAAGCCACCACAAGTGTACATGTACGTACATGTACGTACATGTGACTGTTACAAGCCACCACAAGTGTACATGTACGTACATGTGACTGTTACAAGCCACCACAAGTGTACATGCACGTACATGTGACTGTTACAAGCCACCACAAGTGTACATGTACGTACATGTGACTGTTACAAGCCACCACAAGTGTACATGTACGTACATGTGACTGTTACAAGCCACCACAAGTGTACATGTACGTACATGTGACTGTTACAAGCCACAACAAGTGTACATGTACGTACATGTGACTGTTACAAGCCACCACAAGTGTACATGTACGTACATGTGACTGTTACAAGCCACCACAAGTGTACATGTACGCAGATGTGACTGTTACAAGCCACCACAAGTGTACATGTACGTACATGTGACTGTTACAAGCCACCACAAGTGTACATGTACGTACATGTGACTGTTACAAGCCACCACAAGTGTACATGTACGTACATGTGACTGTTACAAGCCACCTCAAGTGTACATGTACGTACATGTGACTGTTACAAGCCACCACAAGTGTACATGTACGTACATGTGATTGTTACAAGCCACCACAAGTGTACATGTACGTACATGTGACTGTTACAAGCCACCACAAGTGTACATGTACGTACATGTGACTGTTACAAGCCACCACAAGTGTACATGTACGTACATGTGACTGTTACAAGCCACCACAAGTGTACATGTACGTACATGTGACTGTTACAAGCCACCACAAGTGTACATGTACGTACATGTGACTGTTACAAGCCACCACAAGTGTACATGTACGTACATGTGACTGTTACAAGCCACCACAAGTGTACATGTACGTACATGTGACTGTTACAAGCCACCACAAGTGTACATGTACGTACATGTGACTGTTACAAGCCACAACAAGTGTACATGTACGTACATGTGACTGTTACAAGCCACCACAAGTGTACATGTACGTACATGTGACTGTTACAAGCCACAACAAGTGTACATGTACGTACATGTGACTGTTACAAGCCACCACAAGTGTACATGTACGTACATGTGACTGTTACAAGCCACCACAAGTGTACATGTACGTACATGTGACTGTTACAAGCCACCACAAGTGTACATGTACGTACATGTGAATGTTACAAGCCACAACAAGTGTACATGTACGTACATGTGACTGTTACAAGCCACCACAAGTGTACATGTACGTACATGTGACTGTTACAAGCCACAACAAGTGTACATGTACGTACATGTGACTGTTACAAGCCACCACAAGTGTACATGTACGTACATGTGACTGTTACAAGCCACCACAAGTGTACATGTACGTACATGTGACTGTTACAAGCCACCACAAGTGTACATGTACGTACATGTGACTGTTACAAGCCACCACAAGTGTACATGTACGTACATGTGACTGATACAAGCCACCACAAGAGTACATGTACGTACATGTGACTGTTACAAGCCACCACAAGTGTACATGTACGTACATGTGACTGTTACAAGCCACCACAAGTGTACATGTACGTACATGTGACTGTTACAAGCCACCACAAGTGTACATGTACGTACATGTGACTGTTACAAGCCACCACAAGTGTACATGTACGTACATGTGACTGTTACAAGCCACCACAAGTGTACATGTACGTACATGTGACTGTTACAAGCCACAACAAGTGTACATGTACGTACATGTGACTGTTACAAGCCACCACAAGTGTACATGTACGTACATGTGACTGTTACAAGCCACAACAAGTGTACATGTACGTACATGTGACTGTTACAAGCCACCACAAGTGTACATGTACGTACATGTGACTGTTACAAGCCACCACAAGTGTACATGTACGTACATGTGACTGTTACAAGCCACCACAAGTGTACATGTACGTACATGTGACTGTTACAAGCCACCACAAGTGTACATGTACGTACATGTGACTGTTACAAGCCACAACAAGTGTACATGTACGTACATGTGACTGTTACAAGCCACCACAAGTGTACATGTACGTACAT
>NW_027195445.1:50000-92500 GCF_038502225.1 Cherax quadricarinatus | reverse complement strand
TATGAGCTCCTGACATACCTCTCGGTCGTTTCTTGTGAACTCCCCATCACTCTTCCTCAGTCTGATTACCTGGTCATTGACTGTTGTTTTCCTCCTGATGTGGCTATACAACAGCTTAGGGTCAGACTTGACTTTCGATGCTATGTCATTTTCATATTGTAGCTGAGCCTCCCTTCTCATCTGTTCTTATTCGTTTCTGGTTCTTTGGTTAATCTCTTTATTTTCCTGAGTTCTCTGTCTTCTGTACCTTTTCCATTCTCTAGTACACCTAGTTTTTGCCTCCCTACACCTTTGGGTGAACCAAGGACTCGTTCTGTTCTTCCCATTATTTCTGTTTCCCTTGGGAACAAACCTCTCCTCTGCCTCCTTGCATTTTGTTGCCACATTTCTTGTACTGGTTTTCCTGACAGTTCCCTCTCCCACTGAATGTCTTGCAGGAAGTTCCTCATGCCTGAGTAGTTCCCCCTTTTGTAGTTTGGTTTTCCCAACCTATTCCTGCTACTCTCTCCACTTGAAGCTCAACTATGTAGTCGAAGCACAGAACCACATGATCACTGGCTCCCAGGGGCCTTTCATACATGATATCCTCGATGTCAGAACTACTCAAGGTGAATACAAGGCCCAGTCTTGCTGGTTTATCCTCTTCTCTCTCTCTCTGGTAGTGCCTCTAACATGTTGATGAATGAGGTTTTCCAGTACCACATCCATCATCTTGGCTCTCTATGTTTCGGGACCCCTATGGGGCTCCAGGTTTTCCCAGTCAATCTCCTTGTGATTGAAATCACCCATAACTAGTAACTTTGCTCCCCCCATGTGTGCTCTCATGGACACCTCGGCTAGTGTGTCGACCATTGCTCTGTTGCTCTCATCGTATTCTTCTCTTGGCCTCCTGCAGTTTTGTGGTGGGTTGTACATTACTTCAATTATCACCTTATATCCCTCAGACTGGATTGTTCCAACTAAGTAGTCCCTTTCGCCCGTGCCATCCATTCCTTCCATTTTCTCAAAACCTCACTGGTTTTCATTGAGCAGTGCAACTCCTCCTCCCCCTCTCCTCCCTCTGTCTTTCCTGAGGATTTGATATCTGGATGGAAAGATTGAATCTGTTGTTATTCTGGTGAGTTTTGTTTCTGTGAGTGCTATTATGTCTGGGGAAGTCTCCTTGATTCTTTCATGCCACTCCTCATACCTATTTGTTATTCCATCTGCATTTGTATACCACACCTTCAACTTCTTTTCTAAGACTGTGGTCTGGGAGGTATATTGGGGTTGGGGAAGTGGGAGACTTGATAAGGAACTATGGGTGGTTGCTCTGGGGGTGGAGTTTGTAATACAGTGGGTGGGGGCATTGGATGTGGCATGGGTGTTTTGGTTTAGAGTGTTTGGTTGCACTGGGGTTGACCTGGTTGGGGGGCTTCTATTGGAAGTTGTGAGAGAGGCTGTATTTGATCTTCTTCCTGGGTCTGGGATCTCCTGTCTGTCTCCTGCATCCCCTCTCTTTCCTCCTTTCGCCTTTGTACTTTCTGTCTCAGTTTCTGCCTTTCTTCTTGTGTTCTGTTGCGGTCGAGATACACCTTCCTGTATGCCGGCATATCCCTTAAGGATCCCTAGCTTTATTGACAGCTATTTACAGGTTAAGGATTCCTATCTTTATTGACAAGCTAAGAGCTGTTATGAGTCCTACATCATCTGTGGGCCACTCATTTGAAAGCAGCTTTTTTTCATTGTTATGAGACATACAAGTAGGGAACAGGATGAAGTTGGAACCATCTGTGAGCCAGCATTTTCATTTGATCAACTGACTTTATCTCGTTAACATCATTATGCTGTACGAATGTGTTCCATACTCGAGTCATCCTGGGTATACAGGATCTCAGATGGAGTGAAGTTCTGAAGAAGGGTACAGCCAGAGTGAAGTTGCTGCTTTCTGTCCATCTTGTGGCATAAAAGCTTGTTTCACGCTGTCCTCGAAGTGGATCCAAGTGTGGTACTTTGAAAATATTGGCCTTGAACATAACAGTAAGGATACCCACATCCCTCCTATGTTGAAGGCTCTGCTGATATGACAGATCTATCCAGGATGGGTCAAGGCGAGAGATGAGACGTCTTGCTCTGTTCTCTACTCTGTCAAGCAGTCGCAGATGAGAGGGGGGGCAGGCAAACCAAGAAAGTGGAGCATACTCAAGGTGTGAGCGTACTTGTGCCTCGTACAGAATCTTGCAACCCCTACTGTCAAGCAGATGCGAGATACGGCGAAGTGATGTAAGCTTCCTGGCTGCCTCTCTCTCTCTCTCTCTCTCTCTCTCTCTCTCTCTCTCTGTCTCCCTCTCTGTCTCTGTCTGTCTCTCTCTCTGTCTCTGTCTCTGTCTGTCTCTCTGTCTCTCTCTGTCTCTCTCTCTCTCACCCTCTCTCTCTCTCTCTCTCTCTCTCTCTCTCTCTCTCTCTCTCTCTCTCTCTCTCTCTCTCTCTCTCTCTCTCTCTCTCTCTCTCTCTCTCTCTCTCTCCAAGCTGGTACCATCAGTAGAGAGGGTACAGAGAACTACCAGGCTGGTACTATCGCTGGAGAGTGCACACAGAACTACCAGGCTGGTACCATCACTGGAGAGAGTACAGAGAACTACCAGGCTGGTACCATCACTGAAGAGGGTACAGAGAACTACCAGGCTGGTAATATCGCTGGAGAGGGTACATAGAACTACCAGGCGGGTACTATCGCTGGAGAAGGTACAGAGAACTACAAGCCTGGTACCATCGCTGGAGAGGGTACAGAGAACTACCAGGCTCGTATTATCGCTGGAGAGGGTACACAGAACTATCACCCTGGTACCATCACTGGAGAGGGTACAGAGAACTACCAGGCTGGTACCATCACTGGAGAGGGTACAGAGAACTACCAGGCTGGTACCTTCACTGGAGAGGGTACAGAGAACTATCAGGCTGGTACTATCGCTGGAGAAAGTACAGAGAACTACAACGCTGGTACCATCACTGGAGAGGGTACAGAGAACTTCAAGGCTGGTACCATCATTGGAGAGGGTACAGAGAACTTCCAGGCTGATACTATCGCTGGATAGGGTACAGAGAACTTCCAGGCTGGTATTATTGCTGGAGAGGGAACAGAGAACTACCAGGCTGGTACCATGACTGGAGAGGGTACAGAGAAGTACCAGGCTGGTACTATCGCTGGAGAGGGTACAGAGAACTTCCAGGCTGGTACAATCACTGGAGAGTGTACAGAGAACTACCAGGCTGGTACTATCGCTGGAGAGGGTACAGAGAACTACCAGGCTGGTACCATCACTGGAGAGTGTACAGAGAACTACCAGGCTGGTACCATCACTGGAGAGTGTACAGAGAACTACGAGGCTGTTACTATCGCTGGAGAGGGTACACAGAACTACCAGGCTGGTACCATCACTGGAGAGGGCACAAAGAACTACCAGGCTGGTACCATCACTGGAGAGGGTACAGAGAACTACCAGGCTGGTACTATCGCTGGAGAGGGTACAGAGAACTACCAGTCTGGTACCATCACTGGAGAGTGTACAGAGAACTACCGTGCTGGTACTATCGCTTGAGAGGGTACACAGAACTACCAGGCTGGTACCATCACTGGAGAGGGTACAGAGAACTACCAGGCTGGTACCATCGCTGGAGAGGGTACAGAGAACTACCAGGCTGGTAACATCATTGGAGAGGGTTCACAGAACTACCAGGCTTGTACCATCGCTGGAGAGGGTACAGAGAATTACCAGGCTGGTACCATCACTGGAGAGTGTACAGAGAACTATCAGGCTGGTACCATCACTGGAGAGTGTACAGAGAACTACCAGGCTGGTACTATCGCTGGAGAGGGTACAGAGAACTACCAGGCTGGTACCATCACTGGAGAGGGTACACAGAACTACCAAGCTGGTACCATCGCTAGAGAGGGTACAGAGAACTACCAGGCTGGTACCATCACTGGAGAGTGTACACAGAACTACCAGGCTGGTACTGTCTCTGAAAAGGGTACAGAGAACTACGAGGCAGGTACCATCACTGGAGAGGGTACACAGAACTAATAAGCTGGTACCATCGCTGGAGAGGGTACAGAGAACTACCAGGCTGGTACCATCACCGGAGAGTGTACAGACAACTGCCAGGCTGGTTCTATCGCTGGAGAAGGTAGAGAGAATTACCAGGCTGGTACCATCACTGGAGAGTGTACAGAGAACTACAAGGCTGGTACTATCGCTTGAGAGGGTACACAGAACTCCGAGGCTGGTACCATCACTGGAGAGGGTACAGAGAACTACCAGGCTGGTACTATCGCTGGAGAGGGTACGGAGAACTACCAGGCTGGTACCATCACTGGAGAGTGTACAGAGAACTACCATGCTGGTATTATCTTGAGAGGGTTCACAGAACTACCAGGGTGGTACCATCACTGGAGAGGGTACAGAGATCTTCCAGGCTGGTACCATCACTGGAGAGTGTACAGAGAACTACCAGGCTGGTACTATCGCTAGAGAGGGCACAGAGAACTACCAGGCTCGTACCATCACTGGAGAGTGTACAGAGAACTACCATGCTAATACCATCAGCCAGAAATAACCTATACGAAGACACTCCAAGCAATCACTTTTGTTTCACTTAAGAAACTTAGAGTCAGAGGATGCAACATGAACGTAAATAAAGAATGATTCCAGAATGGAAACATTCACCGAAGCTGAAAAATGTTGAACAAATGTTGTGTAAATGTTGGCTTTATCTCGATACTACGTTGGGGCAAACTCAGTGTAATTAATTCCTTATATTTTCTCAATATTTACATCAGCTTAAACAAATAACATTGAGCCACTCTAGGTTAGGTTAGGTAAGATTCTTCAGGAAACATGAACAAGTGTTTCCTGATGATGTTCATATGATGGTCTGCCACTTGAGCTGTTGGTCATCTGACCGAGGCCTTCTACTGGCTTACCCGTCCATCCCTTTAAAATTTAAAACAAGTAGAAGTAAGTGTAGTGTTTGTGTTTGTCAGATCATTGGTTTTTATTCTTTTGCACGACTGTACAAAGAACCTCTGTAACATACGTCTTTGATCAATGAATCACTTTTGCAACATTTGTGTATCTTCATTCAGGAAACTTTGGACTGAAGAAGCCACACAGTGGTTTCTTCAGTTCTAAAGGAATGTAAAGAGGAGCTTAGCAAACCTTTGGCTAATCTTTTCAACATATCGTTACAAACTGGCATGGTGCCAGATAAGTGGAAAATGGCAAATGTGATACATATTTACAAAGCAGGTGACAGGTCCTTAGCTTCGAACTATAGACCAGTAAACCTAACTTCCAAGGTGGGTAAATTTATGGAATCAATAATTGCCGAGGCAGTTCGTAGCCACCTTGAAAAGCATAAATTAATCAACGAATCTCAGCATGGTTTTTCAAAGGGCGTTCCTGCCTCACGAATTTATTAACTTTTTTTCACTAAGGTATTTGAATGATATTGTGAATATGGACTTCAGTAAGGCTTTTGACAGGGTTCCACATCAGAGGCTACTGACAAAACTTAAGGCACATGGAATAGGAGGAGAAATTGTTTCCTGGATAGAAGAATGGTTGACAAATAGGCTGCAGAGAGTTTACATAATTGGGGAGAAATCAGAGTGGGGAAGCGTCACGAGCGATGTTCCACAGGGGTCAGTGTTGCGCCCCCAGGTTTTCACAATCTACATAAACGACATTGATGAGGGCATAAAGAGCGACATAAGCAAGTTTGCCGATGACGCCAAAATAGGCCCTCGAATTCATTCTGACGAGGACATTAGAGTACTCCAGGAAGATTTGAATAGACTGATGCAGCGGTCGGAGAAGTGGCAGATGCAGTTTAATATAAACAAATGCAAAGTTCTAAATGTTCGACAGGTCAATAACCATGCCACATATAAACTAAATAATGTAGATCTTAATATTACGGATTGCAAAAAAGATTTAGGAGTTCTGGTTAGCAGTAATCTGAAAGCAAGACAACAGTGCATAAGTGTTTGCAATACAGCTAACAGAATCCTTGGCTTCATATCAAGAAGCATAAATAATAAGAGTCCTCAGGTTGTTCTTCAACTATATATATCCTTGGTTAGGCCTCATTTAGATTATGCTGCACAGTTCTGGTCACCGTATTACAGAATAGATATAAATGCTCTGGAAAACGTACAAAAGAGGATGACAAAGTTGATCCCATGTATCAGAAATCTTCCTATGAGGATAGACTGAGGTCCCTCAATCTGCACTCTCTAGAAAGGCGTAGAATTAGGGGGGGATATGATTGAGGTGTATAAATGGAAGACAGAGTTAAATAAAGGGGATGTAAATAGCGTGCTGAAAATTTCCAGCCTAGACAGGACTCGTAGCAATGGTTTTAAGTTGGAAAAATTCAGATTCAGGAAGGATATAGGAAAGCACTGGTTTGGTAATAGAGTTGTGGATGAGTGGAACAAACTCCCGAGTACAGTTATAGTGGCTAAAATGTTGTGTAGTTTTAAAAATAGGTTAGTTAAATACACGAGTGGGTGTGAGTTGGACCTGACTAGCTTGTACTACTAGACCAGTTGCCGTGTTCCTTCCTTAAGTGAATGTGACCTGACCTGACTAGGTTGGGGCATTGGCTTAAGCCGGTAGGAGACAGACCTGCTTCGCATGTGCCAGTGGGCCTGCAGCAGTGATCCTTCTTTCTTAAGTTCTTGTATATCAGAATTTATATTTATCTGATCTCTATTGATTCTAATAAATCCTTATCCTTTCACTGAATTCCCATATGTAAAATTTAAGGACATTTCGTGACAATGCAGTGTTTGGATATTTTGTGAATCAGTTATACCGTAATATTTCGTGACTGATTAATATTTGCATATCTCTATGACAATTCGTTTTTTGGACAGATTTGTGTTGGTAAGATTAACGTTATGTTTATTTTTCATTGATATTTTGTTCCTCACTTCACTCCTATTCCCCAATCTTCTACGTTACCAAAAAAACGACCTTCACACACCACGATCACCACCACGCATCACAACCACCACACTTCACCACCACCCTTCCAATACCGCCACAATAGGGGTCTATATTGCGCAGTACGAGTCCACATTCAACACCTAGGCTGTCAACCATGGCAAATGGGATGGAAGTAAGGACTATGGACTCTTCTAACATAGCAACAAGTTCTGGTGTGAAGATGGCAACTGGCAAGGCAAGAACATTTATGTAGATTAAAAACTATTCCGCATTATCTAACATTAGTCAAAGAGAGAGAGAGAGAGAGAGCGAGAGAGAGAGATTACCTTCATGGTAGATCTCTAAGTGTAGTCCTCAATGGAACGGAATCAGCAAGGCATCCTATTGGGGCAAGCGTTCCACAAGGAAGTGTGCTGGGTCCACTGTTATGGAATGTCTACTTCAACGATCTTCTTCATCTCATCCCAGAATCACATGCATATGCAGACGACTGTACACTGACATTCACTTATCCAAGAGAAGAAATGCCAGCTGCTCTAAGCTACATCAATCACCAGCTGAGAGCTATATCAGCTTGGGGAAATAGATGGCAAGTAACATTTGCACCTGAGAAAACGCAAATGATGATCGTCTCTAGGCACCATGAGGGTAATGCTGGTGCAGTAGTAAGGATGAATGGGACGATGTTGGCACCTGGAGAAGAAGTTGATATCCTTGGGGTGAAATTTGACTCCAAACTAACCATGAACCATGTTGTAAATCTTGCAAACAAGGCAGCCAGGAAGCTTACAGCACTTCGCCGTATCTCGCATCTGCTTGACAGTAGGGGTTGCAAGATCCTGTACGAGGCACAAGTACGCTCACACCTTGAGTATGCTCCACTTTCTTGGTTTGCCTGCCCCCCCTCTCATCTGCGACTGCTTGACAGAGTAGAGAACAGAGCAAGACGTCTCATCTCTCGCCTGGACCCATCCTGGATAGATCTGTCATTTCAGCAGAGCCTTCAACATAGGAGGGATGTGGGTGGCCTTACTGTTATGTACAAGGCCAATATTGTCAAAATACCACACTTGGATCCACTTCGAGGACAGCGTGAAACAAGCTTTTATGCCACAAGACGGGCAGAAAGCAGCAACTTCACTCTGGCTGTACCCTTCTCCAGAACATCACTCCATCTGAGATCATACATACCCAGGATGACTCGAGTATGGAACACATTCGTACAGCATAATGATGTCAACGAGATAACGTCAGTTGATCAAATGAAAATGCTGGCCCACAGATGGCTCCAACTTCATCCTGTTCCCTACTTGTATGTCTCATAACAATAAAAATGCTTTCAAATGAGCTGATGTAGGTAACAGCTCTTAGCTTGCCAATAAAGTTAGGAATCCTTAACCTGTAAATAGCTGTCAATAAAGCTAGGGATCCTTAACCTTGTCAAACCCTGTGTAAAAAAAAAAAAAAAAAAAAAAAAAAAAAAAAAAAAAAAAAAAAAAAAAAAAAAAAAAAAAAAAAAGAGAGAGAGAGAGAGAGAGAGAGAGAGAGAGAGAGAGAGAGAGAGAGAGAGAGAGAGAGAGAGAGAGAGAGAGAGAGAGGGAGAGAGAGCGAGGGAGAGAGAGGGAGAGAGAGAGAGAGAGAGAGAGATGAGAAGAGACAGGCAAGGGCAAGGAGGTGGTGTTGCTGTGTGCTTCTCTAAAAGTGTTCATGCCCAGCACATAGATGTTGCCACCCCTACACATCTTGAAATGATGTTCTTCAAGCTCTGTATAAACACTAGTACCTCTGTACTAGCATGTGCAATGTACAGACCTCAGTGGCAACATGCAGACCCTATCAACTTCCTAATGGAAAATATTGACTCCCTTCTGCTACAACACAACTGTCAACATATTATAATTGTTGGTGACCTCAACCAGCACCTTATACAGAGGGACTTTGATGACCTTCTTGCAGTGTTTGACATGAGAAACTTTGTTGATTTCCCTACTCATATCTCTGGCTCCTCCCTTGACCCAGTAGTGAGTGATCTGGCAGAAGGCATAGTCACTTGTCAACCCCTCGGCTACGTTGGATCGTCTGACCACAAGGCTGTTTTTACCACACTTAAGATCCCAACAGAACGAGGTGAGGAGTCCACACGCACAACCTGGCTATGGGAAAGAGGTAATTGGCCAGCCCTTTGCTCTGAGCTCGCCACCACCGACTGGAATGCTCTTCTCCAGGGGGGATGTTGACAACCAAGTGAAAGCCTTCACTGGACACATCCTTAATCTGCAACAAGAACACATTCCTCACCGGCAATATGTGACAAAGCCTACAGATCAGCCTTGGTTTGGCTTTCGTTGTAGAGAGGCTGCTACTGCTAAGTACAAAGCATGGCGAAGGTATAAGAGACATCCTACCACCTATAACAGGAACTTGCACATGCAAGCCTGTAGGCATATGGGTGATGTTCAAAAGTGGGCCATTGCTAAATGGGAGTTGGACACTAAAAGAAAGTTAGCATCAGGTAGGGTAGGCTCCAAAACCTGGTGGTCCCTGGTCAAGGACAGACAAGGTTATCTGCCTGATGAACTTATTCCACCTCTAAATCGACAGGATGGGACCACCTCTACTAGTAGTCAAGAGAAAGCGGACCTCTTTGCTGAACACTTTGCTACCAAAATGCAAGTTCCTGATCCAGCAAGGGACCCTCCTTGGCTAGCTGCAAGAACTGTGTCAAAACTGTCAGGGGTGACAATAAGGCAGGAGGAGGTGCATTTCCTTCTTAAATCACTTGACCAAGAAAAGGCTGTGGGCCCAGACAAGTTGAGCCCAAGATTGTTGAGAAGATGTGCAGACCAGCTAGCAGCACCTCTAACTCGCATCTTTCAGCACTGCCTAGTACAGTGCAAATGGCCCTCTCCATGGAAAGAGGCAAATGTAGTCCCTGTTCACAAAAAGAAGAGCAGAGCAGAAATCAGCAACTACAGACCAGTGTCACTCCTGTCAATCACTGGTAAGATCCTTGAGACAATAATCTCAAGACAAATGACAGATTTCTTTGACTACCACTCACTACTTTGTGATCGTCAATATGGCTTCAGGAAAGGTTACTCTGCTGCTGATCTGTTGTTAAACCTCTCAACTAAGTGGCACCAGTCACTGGATGAATCCAAAGTCAGCTGTGTGGTAGCACTGGACATTGCTGGCGCTTTCGACCGGGTGTGGCACCAGGGCCTCTTAGCAAAACTTCAAGCACTGGGAATTGCAGGCTCTACGCTATGTCTCCTCAGTGATTACCTTCATGGTAGATCTCTAAGTGTAGTTCTCAATGGAACGGAATCAGCAAGACATCCTATTGGGGCAAGCGTTCCACAAGGAAGTGTGCTGGGTCCACTGTTATGGAATGTCTACTTCAACGACCTTCTTCATCTCATCCCAGAATCACATGCATATGCAGACGACTGTACACTAACATTCACTTATCCAAGAGAAGAAATGCCAGCTGCTCTAAGCTACATCAATTACCAGCTGAGAGCTATATCAGCTTGGGGAAATAGATGGCAAGTAACATTTGCACCTGAGAAAACGCAAATGATGATCGTCTCTAGGCACCATGATGGTAATGCTGGTGCAGTAGTAAGGATGAATGGGACGATGTTGGCACCTGGAGAAGAAGTTGATATCCTTGGGGTGAAATTTGACTCCAAACTAACCATGAAGAACCATGTTGTAAATCTTGCAAACAAGGCAGCCAGGAAGCTTACAGCACTTCGCCGTATCTCACATCTGCTTGACAGTAGGGGTTGCAAGATCCTGTACGAGGCACAAGTACGCTCACACCTTGAGTATGCTCCACTTTCTTGGTTTGCCTGTCCCCCCTCTCATCTGCGACTGCTTGACAGAGTAGAGAACAGAGCAAGACGTCTCATCTCTCGCCTGGACCCATCCTGGATGGATCTGTCATTTCAGCAGAGCCTTCAACATAGGAGGGATGTGGGTGGCCTTACTGTTATGTACAAGGCCAATATTGTCAAAATACCACACTTGGATCCACTTCGAGGACAGCGCGAAACAAGCTTTTATGCCACAAGACGGGCAGAAAGCAGCAACTTCACTCTGGCTGTACCCTTCTCCAGAACATCACTCCATCTGAGATCATACATACCCAGGATGACTCGAGTATGGAACACATTCGTACAGCATAATGATGTCAACGAGATAACGTCAGTTGAACAAATGAAAATGCTGGCCCACAGATGGCTCCAACTTCATCCTGTTCCCTACTTGTATGTCTCATAACAATAAAAATGCTTTCAAATGAGCTGATGTAGGTAACAGCTCTTAGCTTGTCAATAAAGTTAGGAATCCTTAACCTGTAAATAGCTTGTCAATAAACCTAGGGATCCTTAACCTTGTCAAACCATGTGTAAAAAAAAAAAAAAAAAAAAAAAAAAAAAAAAAAGAGAGAGAGAGAGAGAGAGAGAGAGAGAGAGAGAGAGAGAGAGAGAGAGAGAGAGAGAGAGAGAGAGAGAGAGAGAGAGAGAGAGAGAGAGAGAGAGAGAGAGAGAGAGAGAGAGAGAGAGAGAGAGAGAGAGAGGGAGAGAGAGATGGGGGGGAGAGAGAATGTGCAATGTACAGACCTCAGTGGCAACATACAGACCCCATCAACTTCCTAATGAAAAATATGGACTCCCTGCTGCTACAACACAACTGTCAACATGTCATAATTGTTGGTGATCTCAACCAACACCTTATACAGAGGGACTTTGATGACCTTCTTGCAGTATTTGACATGAGAAACTTTGCTGATTTCCCCACTCACATCTCTGGCTTCTCACTTGACCCAGTAGTGAGCGATCTGGCAGAAGGTATAATCACTTGTCAACCCCTCGGCTACGTTGGATCATCTGACCACAAGGCTGTTTTTACGACACTTAATATCGTAACAGAACGAGGTGAGGAGTCCACACGCACAACCTGGCTATGGGAAAGAGGTAATTGGCCAGCCCTTTGCTCTGAGCTCGCCACCACCGATTGGAATGCTCTTCTCCAAGGGAATGTTGACAACCGAGTGAAACCCTTCACTGGACATTTTCTTAATCTACAACAAGAACACATTCCTCACCGGCAATATGTGACGAAGCCTACAGATCAGCCTTGGTTTGGCTTTCATTGTAGAGAGGCTTCTACTGCTAAGTACAAGTCATGACGAAGGTATAAGAGACATCCTACCACCTATAACAGGAACTTGCTCAGGCAAGCCTGTAGGCATATGGGTGATGTTCAAAAGTGTACCATTGCTAAATCTGAGATAGATACAAGAAGAAAGCTAGCATCAGGTAGGGTAGACTCCAAAACCTGGTGGTCCATGGTCAAGGACAGACAAGGTTATCGGCCTGATGAACTCATTCCACCTCTAAATCGAAAGAATAGGACCACCTCTACTAGTAGTCAAGAGAAAGGGAACCTCTTCGCAGAACACTTTGCTACCAAAATGCAAGTTCCTGATCCAGCAAGGGACCCTCCTTGGCTAGCTGCAAGAACTGTGTCAAAACTGTCAGTGGTGACAATAAGGCAGGAAGAGGTGTATTTACTTCTTAAATCGCTTGACCAAGAAAATATTGTGGGCCCAGACAAGTTGAGCCCAAGATTGCTGAGATGTGCAGACCAGCTAGCAGCACCTCTAACTCGCATCTTTTAGCACTGCCTAGTACAGTGTAAATGGCCCTCTCTGTGGAAAGAGGCAAATGTAGTCCCAGTTCACAAAAAAAAGATAAGCAGAGCAGAAATCAGCAACTACAGACCAGTGTCACTCCTATCAACCACTGGCAAACTGTTTGAGACAAAAATATCAAGGCAAATGACAAAGTTTTTTGACTACCACTTACTACTTTGTGACCGTCAATATGGCTTCAGGAAAGATTACTCTGCTGCTGATCTGTTGTTAAACCTCTCCACTAAGTGGCACCAGTCACTGGATGAACCCAAAGTCAGCTGTGAGGTAGCACTGGACATTGCTGGCGCTTTCGACCGGGTGTGGCACAAGGGCCTCTTAGCAAAACTGCAAGCTCTTGGAATTGCAGGCTCTATGCTATGTCTCCTCACTGATTACTTTCATCGTAGATCTCTAAGGGTAGTTGTCAATGGAACAGAATCAGCAAGACATCCTATTGGGGCAAGTGTTCCACAAGGAAGCGTTCTGGAACAATTGTTATGGAATGTCTACTTCAATGACTTTCTTCATCTCATCCCAGAATCCCAATGCATATGCAGACGACTGTACACTGACATTCACTTATCCAAGTGAAGAAATGCCAGCTGCTCTAAGCTACATGATTCACCAGCTAAGAGCTATATCAGCTTGGGAAAATAGAGGGCAAGTAACATTTGCACCTGAGAAAACACAAATGGTGATGATCCCTAGGCACCATGATGGTAATGCCGGTGCAGTAGTAAGGAAGAATGGGAGCGTGTTGGCACCTGGGGAAGAAGTTGATATCCTTGGGGTGAAATTTGACTCCAAACTGACCATGAAAAACCAAGTTTTAAGCAAGGTAGCCAGGAAGGTTACAGAACATAGCCGTATCTCGCATCTGCTTGACAGTAGGGGTTGCAAGATTTTGTATGAGACACAAGTACGCTCACACCTTGAGTATGATCCACTTTCTTCGTTCGCCTGCACCCCTTTACATCTGCGACTGCTTGGTAGATCTGTCAATTTATCAGAGCCTTCAACACTGGAGGGATGTGGGTGGTCTTACTGTTATGTACAAGGCCAATGTTGTCAAAGTACCACACTTAGATCCACTTCGAGGACAGCATGAAGCAAGCTTCAATACCACAAGACGGGCAGAAAGCAGCAACTTCACTCTGGCTGTACCCTTCTCCAGAACATCGCTTCATCTGAGATCATTTATCCCCAGGATGACTCGAGCATGGAACACTTTCGTACAGCATTATGATGTCATCGAGATAAAGTCAGCTGATCAAATGAAAATGCATGCCCACAGATGGCTCCAACTTCATCCTGTTCCTTACTTGTATGTCTCATAACAATAAAAATGCTTTCAAATGAGCTGTTGTAGGTAACAGCTCTTAGCTTGCCAATAAAGTTAGGAATCCTTAACCTGTAAATAGCTTGTCAATAAAGCTAGGAATCCTTAACCTAACCTTGTCAAACACTATATTAAATATATATATATATATATATATATATATATATATATATATATACATACATATATATATACATAAATATATATATATATATATATATATATATATATATATATATATATATATATACATGGGGAAGTGGAACAGAATTCTTCCTCCGTAAGCCATGCGTGTTGTAAGAGGCGACTAAAATGCCGGGAGCAAGGAGCTAGTAACCCCTTCTCCTGTATATATTACTAAATGTAAAAGGAGAAACTTTCGTTTTTACTTTTGGGCCACCCCGCCTCGGTGGGATACGGCCGGTGTGTTGAAAGAATAAAGATATATATATATATATATATATATATATATATATATATATATATATATATATATATATATATATATATATATATATATATATATATATTATATATATATATATATATATATATATATATATATATATATATATATATATATATATATATATATATAGAGAGAGAGAGAGAGAGAGAGAGAGAGAGAGAGAGAGAGAGAGAAGAGAGACTAAAACTAGTTCAAAGGTAAACAATTCCAGCAATGTAACAAGTAAGACACATGTGCGACACCGTGAGACGTTTCACCCACCAGTGACTTTGCAACATCATTGCATCCACAACCTTCACAGTTCCTGCATATAATCATCAAAATATGTTGCAAACACTCCAGAAAGAAGAAAAAGGCATAATACAGCAAGTGGAACAATACTAAAATAACCCGGACATAGAGAAAATGGTCCAGGTCGGACCGAATCGTCGTCGTAAGCTTCTCTCTCCTATGAGCGGGTTATTTGTGTATTGAACCACTCCAGGCTCATTAGAACACAGCTAACTAGCGATTTAGATGTCTTATTACTTATTTACAATAGCCTATGTACAGTTCCAGTACCTGAGGTAGGTTCCTAGCGTCCCGTTCTTTTTAACTCATCCGTTGTTTCCTACCAAGTCAGGGTAACCCGAGAAAGAAGAAACACTTTCAGCATCACTTACTCCATCACTGTCTTGCCAGTGTCGTGCCAATTCTAAGGTTAAAAAACTGCAACATGTTCCCACCCGTCCTTTTGAGTTCAGGCACTGTACTTCCCACTTCCAATTCGGCTAACCGGTATTCCGGTTAGCCGAATTGGATGTTGCAAAACGTGCAACATCCTCGTGAACCTCACTGTATTCGTCACTCACTCGGTATATAAATGCTGTTTAAAATATCTTTCACACTGATTCTTCCACATTAATAATATTAAAAATCTTTATTCCTACATGTACATGATACAACTTATACAGACCATAGCTGACATCAGTGACATACTATATAGAAAGTCCCTTGTTATGTAGAGCATTTCGGGCATCTTAGGCTAATTTTTCTCCCATGATGAGACCCACACCAGTCGGCTAACACCCAGTTACCTACTTACTGCTAGGTGAACAGGGACAGCAGGTGTAAGAAGGCTAACACTCAGGTACCAACTTACTGAATAACAAAAAAGGCACAATACCGTGACTGGAACGATACACAAATTGGACCATTGACTTTGTCAATGGTCCAAGTCGGACCGAAACGTCGTCGTAAGCTTCTCTCTTTTATGTGCGGGTTATTTGTGTACCAACTTACTGCTTTGCGAACTGGGACAGCAGGTGTAAGGTGACTAACACCCATGTACCTACTTACTGCTAGGGAAATAGGGACAGCAAGTGTAAGGAAACACGTCCAATGTTCCCAACGTACCGAGCATCGAACCACGGACACTCATTGTGTGAGGTAAGAGGGCTACCAACTGAGCTTCAGGACAAAAAGTGCGAGTTTAAGAACATAAGAAATGAACAACACTGCAGTAGGCCTACTGACCCACACTTGGGCCAGTAGGCCTACTGCAATTTGATTGAAATGCTGTGTACACTTTGAGCTTTCAAATTACCGCGTATTCACGCATGATGATGTGAAATATAATGATCTATATTATTATTACAATGTTGTGTTTTTCTGTTTTCCCCGTTGAGGCTTCCATGGCAATTTTTCCTTTGTTTTTCATCGATTTTCTTGATCTTATATGTGGTTATCACGTCAGATTTATGTGTAGTTTTCTTCTCAGACTTTTGTGATTATCAAGTCAAACTTATATGTGGTTATCATGTCAGACTTATAAGTCTGTTCCACTCAACCACAGATCTATTACCAAACCAGTGCTTTCCTTTTTTTAACCTAAATTTTTCCAACTTAAAACTGTTGCTGCGAGTTTTGTCTTGGTTAGATAATTTTAACACATTATTTCCATTCCCTTTATTTATTCCTGTTTTCCATTTGTACACCTCAGTCATATCCCCCTTTAGCGTACAGTTTCTTTAAAATATCTTTGTTCGTGTATGTGATACACATGTACGTGACATATAGGTACATGTGCGTGACCTGGTACGTCACCTGGTAAGATTATTTGTATTTGGCCTAGTACACACTCTTATTATAATAATAACTTTATTTACTACAGGTACATGTACAAGGTATACAGTCCTAGCTGACAACAATGACATACTACTATATAGAAAGTCCCTTGTTATGCTCCGCATTTCGGGCAAATTAGGACAGTGTCCCAGGATGCGACCCACACCAGTCGACTAACACCCAGGTACCTATTTTACTGATGGGGAACATGGATAACAGGTGGAAAGAAACACGCCCAATGTTTCTACTCTGGCTGGGAATCGAACCCAGGCCCAATGCAGTATATATATATATATATATATATATACATGGAGTTTACCTGGAGAGAGTTCCGGGGGTCAACGCCCCAGCGCCCGGTCTGTGATCAGGCCTCCTTGTGGATCAGAGCCTGATCAACCAGGCTATTACTGCTGGCTGCACGCAAGCCAACGTACGAGCCACAGCCCGGCTCGTCAGGAACCGACTTTAGGTGCTTGTCCAGTGCCAGCTTGAAGACTGCCATGGGTCTGTTGGTAATCCCCCTTATGTATGCTGGGAGGCAGTTGAACAGTCTCGGGCCCCTGACACTTGTTGTATGGTCTCTTAACGTGCTAGTGACACCCCTGCTTTTCATTGGGGGGATGTTGCATCGTCTGCCAAGTCTTTTGCTTTCGTAGTGAGTGATTTTCGTGTGCAAGTTCGGTACTAGTCCCTCTAGGATTTTCCAGGTGTATATAATCATGTATCTCTCCCGCCTGCATTCCAGGGAATACAGGTTCAGGAACCTCAAGCGCTCCCAGTAATTTAGGTATTTTATCTCCGTTATGCGTGCCGTGAAGGTTCTCTGTACATTTTCTAGGTCAGCAATTTCACCTGCCTTGAAAGGTGCTGTTAGTGTGCAGCAATATTCCAGCCTAGATAAAACAAGTGACCTGAAGAGTGTCATCATGGGCTTGGCATCCCTAGTTTCGAAGGTTCTCATTATCCATCCTGTCATTTTCTAGCAGATGCAATTGATACAATGTTATGGTCCTTGAAGGTGAGATCCTCCGACATGATCACTCCCAGGTCTTTGACGTTGGTGTTTCGCTCTATTTTGTGGCCAGAATTTGTTTTGTACTCTGATGAAGATTTAATTTCCTCGTGTTTACCATATCTGAGTAATTGAAATTTCTCATCGTTGAACTTCATATTGTTTTCTGCAGCCCACTGAAAGATTTGGTTGATGTCCGCCTGGAGCCTTGCAGTGTCTGCAATGGAAGACACTGTCATGCAGATTCGGGTGTCATCTGCAAAGGAAGACACGGTGCTGTGGGTGACATCCTTGTCTATGTCAGATATGAGGATGAGGAACAAGATGGGAGCGAGTACTGTGCCTTGTGGAACAGAGCTTTTTACAGTAGCTGCCTCGGACTTTACTCTATTGACTACTACTCTTTGTGTTCTGTTAGTGAGGGAATTATATATCTATCGACCGACTTTTCCTGTTATTCCTTTAGCACGCATTTTGTGCGCTATTGCGCCATGGTCACACTTGTCGAAGGCATTTGCAAAGTCTGTACATATTACATCTGCATTCTTTTTGTCTTCTAGTGCATCTAGGACCTTGTCGTAGTGATCCAATAGTTGAGACAGATAGGAGCGACATGTTCTAAACCCATGTTGCCCTGGGTTGTGTAATTTATAGATTTCTAGATGGGTGGTGATCTTGCTTCTTAGGACCCTTTCAAAGATTTTTATGATATGGGATGTTAGTGCTATCGGTCTGTAGTTCTTTGCTATTGCTTTACTGCCCCCTTTGTGGAGTGGGGGCTATGTCTGTTGTTTTTAGTATCTGTGGGACGACCCCCGTGTCCATGCTCCCTCTCCATACGATGGTAGAAGCCCCTTCTTGCAGTTCTTGATGAACACGGAGTTCCATGAGTCTGGCCCTGAGGCAGAGTGCATGGGCATGTCATTTATCGCCTGTTCGAAGTCATTTGGCGACAGGATAACTTCAGATAGGCTTGTGTTAACCAAATTCTGTGGCTCTCTCATAAAAAAATTCATTTTGATCCTCGACTCTCAGTCTGGTTAGCGGCTTGCTAAAAACTGAGTCATACTGGGACTTGAGTAGCTCACTCATTTCCTTGCTGTCATCTGTGTAGGACCCATCTTGTTTAAGTAGGGGCCCAATACTGGACGTTGTTCTCGACTTTGATTTGGCATAGGAGAAGAAATACTTTGGGTTTCTTTCGATTTCATTTATGGCTTTTAGTTCTTCCCGCGATTCCTGACTCCTATAAGATTCCTTTAGCTTAAGTTCGATGCTTGCTATTTCTCTGACCAGTGTCTCCCTACGCATTTCAGATATATTGACCTCTTTTAGCAGCTCTGTTATTCTTTTCCGTCGCCTGTAAAGGGAGCGCCTGTCTCTTTCTATTTTACATCTACTCCTCCTTTTTGTTAGAGGAATAAGCCTTGTGCATACATCGAGTGCCACCGAGTTAATCTGTTCTAGGCATAAGTTGGGGTCTGTGTTGCTTAGTATATCTTCCCAGCTTATATCGGTTAGGACTTGGTTTACTTGGTCCCACTTTATGTTTTTGTTATTGAAGTTGAATTTGGTGAATGCTCCCTCGTGACTAGTCTCATTATGTCGGTCTGGGGCTCCGCGCATACATGTCTGAACCTCAATTATGTTGTGATCTGAGTATATTGTTTTTGATATGGCGACATTTCTTATCAGATCATCATTGTTAGTGAAGATGAGGTCTAGTGTATTCTCCAGTCTAGTAGGCTCTATTATTTGCTGGTTTAAATTGAATTTTGTGCAGAGATTTAAAAGCTCGTGTGAGTGTGAGTTTTCATCAGAGCTGCCTCCTGGTGTTATTTCTGCAACAATATTATTTGCTATATTCCTCCATTTTAGGTGCCTTAAGTTGAAATCCCCCAGGAGCAAGATGTTGGGTGCAGGAGCTGGCAGATTTTCCAGACAGTGGTCAATTTTTAACAGCTGTTCCTGGAATTGCTGGGATGTTGCATCCGGAGGCTTGTAGACTACCACAATGACTAGGTTTTGGTTCTCGACCTTTACTGCTAAAACTTCCACTATATCATTTGAGGCATTAAGCAGTTCTGTGCAAACAAGTGACTCTGCAATGTACAGGCCATCCCCCCCCTTTTGCCTGTTCACTCTGTCACATCTGTATAGGTTGTAACCTGGGATCCATATTTCGTTGTCCAAGTGATCCTTTATGTGGGTCTCAGTGAAAGCCGCGAACATTGCCTTTGCCTCTGCAAGCAGTCCATGGATGAAAGGTATTTTGTTGTTTGTTGCTGGCTTTAGACCCTCTATATTTGCAAAGAAAAATGTCATCGGACTGGTGGTATTGTTGGTACTGGGGAGGATTTTTTTCCCGGCATTAGTATCTGTATCTGTTGGTTTGGAGTGGAGGCCATCGACTGTGGTTCCACTCCAGGAATGACTGGATTTGGTGTACGATTTATGCCATTTCCTGCCAGTTTTTTTCCTTCCTGGCACTAAAAAACCTCTCCCTCTTGAGTGGCTGTGGCTACCCAGGTTTTCCCATGGCCTGGATGTTTTGTATCTTTTTGTTCCCTTTAGATGGTGTGCCTGGCAATTTAAGTTATAGCACAGTCTTTCCTGTACTGAAGAGGTACGCATTTCAGGGTGAAAAAGCTTACAGGAAGGAAGTTTGCATTTTCCTGTTGTCATATGGGCACGGCATTTCCTAGGGTGGTCATAGTTGCAAATCCCATCTGTTTTTGCAGATTTCCCATGCCTGGAAATACCAAGTGCATAGTATGTGCACAGGCTTGGTTTTCGTTTGCCTTGGGTTTCTGTGACTGTATTCCCTGTTGGTGCATGTTTCCCTGTCTTATTCCTATCCTCCCTAGCACCAACAATGGAGCCCCCACCAGTTGTTCTTGGTAATATATCCTCACTATTGCTAGTGGAGTATTCTTGTTTGCTATTTCCTGTGGTATTTCTAGTTTGCAATATAGGTTTTATCTTATACTTTAACTACACTTGTTTCCCCACTACGGCTCCTGTCTCCCATGAGGTCATTTATATGCATTCCTTCCTGCGTATGATTCCCGACTACCTGGACAAAATCTCCAGCTTCACCATTACTGTCTACCAGGACATCATCTCCAGCTTCACCATTACTGTCTACCAGGACAGCACTATCAGCCCCACATTTACTGACTACCAGAACATCACCTCCAGCCTTACAGTTTCTAACTACATGGCCAGTATCAAGGGCAGTACCATTCAGCCCAGACTTTTTATGTTCCCATCTGTTTTAGAAAGCTTACAGGTTGTCTATGAAAGCAGCTTTGATGTTATCCTCTTTTAATACCAATGTGATTTTAGTCCACAGATTTATCTCATTTGGGAATACCCAAAAACACTTCCCTGTTTTAATACTGCTTGTAGCTAGTTCTTGGATATCTGCACAAGGGGCGTGACACCAATTCCCACAAAAATGACAATTTATCCATGTGGAAGCCCGTTTGTTTGATTGATTGCAGACTACACAGGGCTTCATAATGATTTGAATGGCTGATTTACTGTAATTCTACTAGCAACCTCTTGAATACTCTATTAATAACCTTCTTAAAGTGAAGCTCTAGCTATTTGTATTTCTATTTCTAACTGTACTTGTGTATTAGGACAGCTTACTGGTGTGCGTTCCTGTTCTATATTTAATGTTTGCGTTTGATAAGGGCGCCTACAACTCCATCCGCTTACAGTCTGCTTTATTGTCCAACGAATCCGTTTGAAACCGGTCGAGGGTTCCGACCAGTCGAGGGTTCGACCAGTCAAGGGTTCGGAGCCAGTCTGATCTGATCAGTGGGTCACTTATTTAAAACATACTGGGCTAACACATGAAGGAGCTACTGGAAATTATCTACCCGAGTAATATGTGATTTGATTGATACTAAAGTATATATATATATATATATATATATATATATATATATATATATATATATATATATATATATATATATATATATATGCAAAACCACCACTGTGAAAGAATAGAGAAGTTCCAAGCGCTTTTCGTGAGTAGTCACGAAAGCGCTTGGAACTTCTCTATTATTTCACAGTGGTTGTTTTGCATATTCTGAAATCACCTGTTTACTGTGATCTTGTTGCATATATATATATATATATATATATATATATATATATATATATATATATATATATATATATATATATATATATATATATATATATATATATATATATTTATTTCCACTAGGGTCCTTTACTAATTGCGGGTTTCTGGAGTTTTTTATCCTCTTGTTGACAACAATTTAGCTTTCTACTTCTTTATCGTCATTGTTCTTCTCTCCTCAGGGTTGCATACGTGAACAAGTGCAAGAATCGCGATCTAAACGAGTTCATGTCCAAGTGTTTTTCAGGTGCCTCCAACATCATCAACATTAAAAACGAGTTTCCCCAGAAACCTGCGACTCAGACAGAAAACGTGAAACCTGTGTACGCTGGGGAAAACTATCCTATTATCAACCTCATACATGTTCCTATCGGACCTGGCCTTCACACTCCCTTCTCACCAGTACTTTACAACAGCAACCATCCGCTGCCCAGACCTACAGTCGTTGGCAACCTATTAAGTCACATCTATCAGGTTTTATGCAACAATAGAAAGTAACTGCGTAACTTTCAGTACCCCACAAACAATATATTTATGTAATATACACAGGTTATAATCATGCCTGATTTTAACTGTAGTTTACAGCTGGGCATTAAATAATGTATCACAAGGACTCCAAAGAAAATAAGTCATGTTATATGGCTTTTTTAGGGTTATCGTAGGTAATATACACTAACAACACTGCACTAGCCAAGGAATCGAACCCATGTTGTACTGGCCCGCCTCATGGTGAGCTAGAACCACATGACACTTAATCCACAGGACCACCCAATCTGTGGGATTTTTTAAGGTTACCTGTATGAGACTCATCATGGAAATTATACAAATAATCTCACTGGGAAGTGACAACCATATATTGTATACAGTAGATACCCCGTGTAGACGTGTGAGAAAACTTAAGCCACTCTTGGTCGATCCAAACTACCCCTTGGACCTCACACACCTTAAACACATCTATCCTAGATCAGTATAATAAATTAAGGCTGGATAACACCAATAGGCATGGCTGTACAAATTGTTACGCCATGCCTGTATGCATAAATTGGACCAAGTAGAAAAGGGGGAAAGGGGTTACACGTGTCAACATAATATGACTAATACTTATCCAAGTTTACTGGTGGTCACTGGAGATCTTTGTAGTGCCCACAGTACCAGTCCTATTATAACACCTTACTGGCCAGTTATGAGTCTGATATAATGAGAAGGTTTACTTAACTGTGGGCGAAGAGGCAGCATACCTTATCTTTCCTTGTTTCCTCATTTCCTCCTCTGTTTAGATGTACTGCCAAATCGGTAAGAATCTTCTTCCAGCAGGACTATGATATCGCCTAGGTTGTCCCGATTTAGGAGACGAGACTCCGTAAAACTCCGTGGTGTTCGGGACACGGCCGCACGTTTTACATGTGCTTCACTTGGAGAATGGCAACTTGTTTCACTTCACACATTCCCTTAACTTAGTGTTATTATCACTGCTTCTTCCTTAGTTCACAAAGCGACTTAATGTCCAGTTAATTTACACACATTAGAAGTCGATCCATTAAGATCTGAGCCCGATGAGTGAGGCTTGAATAATCGGGTATTTTCCCCAGTGAACTCGCTCATCACGGTGTCGTCGCATCGCTCACTGTTTTCCATTATCACCACCCTATTATGGTGGTTTTGACAACTTACGTTCACCTATTGTGCACCGGGATCAGTTACAACACTTCCTATTATGAAGTGAGACCACTAATCACGTTTCACCCATCAGAACCACCAATTTCCTGGTTCCATGTCAATTAGGACACCCACACCATAGGCCTATACCCATGCGACTCTCTCATGCCCAGCCTCCCCTCTCCAACCCAGTGCATGCGTAGAACTTCTCTGTTGGTTCTCTTTCACTTTCAAATATTTTAGACCAGCAGCAAGCTGATTTTTTAAAGTTTTGAAAAATTGTTCTGGTTCGGCCTCGCTGTACTGCTTTCTGTAACCTAAAGTCATTTACAACTTGCGAAAACTGCCTTCTTTCTTTTTCCTTATCAAACTCTTCCTTGGCAAATGCCCTCTGTTCCCTAGTCTGCTCAAGATTGATTTTCGCCAACTCAAGTGCCAACACAGCTGATTCGCTTTCAGACTACCCAGTTGCATGAGACTGACAATTTTGCTCAGTTGATGTATCATTTTCCTCCAGCGAGAACATCAGTTTTATTCCTGGCTCCCGTAGAGGGAGAAGTCTGATGTGCCATCTCCTGTTCCCAAAGTTTTTCGGTTATAAGTGTATGAGGTTGCGCGGCTGTGAGAGTGCATTCGTTATCAATGCCAATGCAATGAGTAATTTGCCAAAAACGCTGTAGGGACAATTTAGGCAAGTTAAAAAAAGTATATGACGACACCATACGTCTAACTCGTCTAGGTGGCATACCCCAATGTATAAGTTATTTGCTATGCACAGTACGATTGCAGAATACCCGTACCCCAACGTAACACGTTATTTGCAGAACATGCTTAGCTATTCACAGTACGACTGCAGAATATGAACATACACTTGCAAGACGGATACACAATAGCAAAGCTGACTGCAAAATCGTCACAAAACAAGACTAACCATAGCGAAGCGAGCACACCGAACAAGCTAGTAGCGACCTGTTGAACTATCGTACAATAGCAAGGCTGACACGCAAAGTTTGTGAAGCATTGGCAAAGCTAATGCAATGCCAGACAGCAAGCTATACAATGTTCCTGCTTCCAGCATCACCCTATGCTCAACCCGAGCTATAAGTCCAGCTCCAGATCCTGGACATGCCCCCATATTGCAACTCAGGAGTCTCAAAGGCCTGTTATCCTGGGAGCAAATAAACACACAGAAAAACTTTTGACTTGTATTATCCTTCACCAAGTACGAACAGAATTATGTATACTATATACAATATGTACAACAATAGGTATTAGTGCACTCCACGGCAAGCAAGGCAGAATAGAAGCCACTAAAGAGAAGACCGTGCTTCAACCAGCTCTAGAATGGGAATGACAAGGACAGACAGGTGTGTGGCACCCACAACAACTCTGCAGTTGCCAAAGCCACCTTCTCATTGGCTGGAACCTGCGTACTGATTGAACGATGGGGACCTATCATCAACCTTTAGCACTTGGTTCGCTGGTTTGGGGATATAGCCTTTCAATGAGGGAGTGTACATGCCCCAAATAAAGGTTACATACGCTTTGTATGCCACAGGATGAATGGTGGAAGACAGTGGTTTATTCTGAATTATTGTATTTGAGTGAGAAAAAGAAGTTAGAGCTTGAAGGAGCGTTAGGACGGTGTGTTTCTACATTCCAACATGCGTGAACGTGAATGTTTGGTGATGGTGGGAGACAACGAGACTATTGATTCTATGAACAATATGGTTCGACAAATCATTCTGGCACTAGCAGAATAACCCGGTGTTTGCAAGTTATATTCCGTGCCTCCTAGAATTAGCTATAAATGTAAAAAAAAAAAATGACAAAAACCTCTAACTTTAGCAGATCCTTCGATAGTTTGAAGTTGTCGTCCTCGAAGCTTCCATTTTAAGAGTCGGAGAATTTGGATGTATCTTAATGAGGTAAACATAATTTAGGTAAAAACTATTGATCTAACATCATTGATGACTCACTGTGCTTTCTCGAGTGAAGTAATACTTAGCAAGCAAAGTCATCACCTCGTCTAGATCAGCTGGGCCCAGCACCACATACTTCAGCGCAGGAACCTCACTCATCCTGACTCAGCACCTTCTCTGCCCTGTGTGTGAGATATTTTAAATAATTAACACTGCAAATTATTCACTTCCTTACCATTACTGTATGAACAATGTATCAGTCGTCACTAACTTTACGAAGAGTTAATGTTTGTTTTATATTATATTTGATTTATATTATTGTACAGAATTTTGAACTTATGGCTGCTTCAAATACATTTGGTAATAAACATCTCATCACTGTGTGACTCACATCTCCGTCATCTTGATGTTAACAACAATGTTTACTGATCCATCTTACCCCACATCTCTCACTTATTCTTACCACCTATTGTTAGATAACGTAAAGTCAGTACCTGACCAGCCGGGTTGTGGTTCATACGCTGGTTTGCGTGCAGCCAGCAGTAACAGCCTGGTTGATTACGCTTTGATCCACCACCAGGCCTGGTCACAAACCGTGCCATGGGGGCGTTGACCCCCGAAACCCACCACAGGTAAACCCAAGGTATACAACTCCATCACAATAACACAAAATAACAGAAACAACTTGAACAATAGAAAGAACAATAACTACAACAAAAGCAAAAAGAAAAGTAAAAACAGCAGGAACAATAACAACCATAATAACAATAACAACAACACAACAGCAACAACAACGTTAAATACATTGACATCGACTCCTTTATTAAGTAATAAATATCTGGCACTAAGTGTAATCTTTGCTGGAATATCTTGTCACAAACCAACTTTAAATCTTATATATCACAAGTATATCAAATAAAATAAAATAAAATGAAATCTATATATTGTTAAGTTACATGTGGTAAACTTTACCTGATAGACAGCAAAGGTGAAAATAAGGCTACGGCAGGATGTCGGAAGATGGAAGTAAACCCACTAGTCTACTGATACTCTTAATAAACCATCGTAACTTGTACTACAGTTGTACGAGGGAAGTAACTACTAGACTACTGATACTCTTAATAAACCATCGTAACTTTTACTACAGTTGTACGAGGGTAGTAACTACTAGACTACTGATACTCTTAATAAACCATCGTAACTAGTACTACAGTTGTACGAGGGAAGTAACTACTAGACTACTGATACTCTTAATAAACCATCGTAACTTTTACTACAGTTGTACGAGGGTAGTAACTACTAGACTACTGATACTCTTAATAAACCATCGTAACTTGTACTATAGTTGGACGAGGGAAATAACTACTAGACTACTGTTACTCTTAATAAACCATCGTAACTTGTACTACAGTTGTACGAGGGAAGTAACTACTAGACTACTGATACTCCTAATATAGCACCGTAACTTGTACTACAGTTGGACGAGGGTAGTAACTACTAGACTACTGATACTCTTAATATAGCATCGTAACTTGTACTACAGTTGAATGAGGGAAATAACTACTAGACTACTGTTACTCTTAATAAACCATCGTAACTTGTACTACAGTTGGACGAGGGAAGTAACTACTAGACTACTAATACTCTTAATACAGCACAGTAACTTGTACTACAGTTGTACGAGGGAAGTAACTACTAGGCTACTGGTACTTACATTCTAGTACAGTCACTTGGAGGAGGTAAGTTACACCACTAACTTACTGATACTATCAGTCTAGTACCGTAACTTTTACAACAGTTGCAAGTTTTATTTGCTTCTTCTTAACAGTTATATTTTTGTTGTCTAGACACATGATTTTAATTAAAAGAATAAAAAGTAAAAGAAAAAAAATTAAAACATCAACGCTGGAAAATATAAAATGGGTTATTTCGTAATAGTCTCCTAATGGTCGAAGTTGCGACCATTAGGAGGGGAGGAGGGGGCATATTGGCAACATTTATGCCTAAAATTTCATTCCCAAAAATTTTATGCCGTGTAGGTTTATTCGCCAACATCCGTAAGTCAAGGGTTAGGGAATTATATAAGTCAGGCAGAGGGTGTGAGTTAGGCAAAGGGGTATAAGTCAGGCAGAGGGTGTGAGTTAGGCAAAGGGGTATAAGTCAGGCAGAGGGGATGAGTAAGGCCTCGGGGTATAAGTCAGGCAGAGGGTGTGAGTTAGGCCTAGGGGTATAAGTCAGGCAGAGGGGGTGAGTTAGGCCTAGAGGTATAAGTCAGGCAGAAGGTGTGAGTTAGGCCTAGGGGTATAAGTCAGGCAGAGGGGTTGAGTTAGGCCTAGAGGTATAAGTCAGGCAGAGGGTGTGAGTTAGGCCTAGGGGTATAAGTCAGGCATAGGTGTAAACTACATCAACTTCCAGCATCATGATGAAGAGAATAACTCCTATATGGAAAAATAATGTAATAGATACGTTTTACTTGGGTAACTTACCTGTTAGTAAACAATGTCTGGGATGTGAGCAGCTCAACGTCCAGACCACGACTGAAGGTGACTCAACCTTCTTGCCTGAGTACTGTAGTGCTGGACGCCGCTCTCTCAGCCAGAGTACTGTAGTGCTGGACGCCGCTCTCTCAGCCAGAGTACTGTAGTGCTGGACGCCGCTCTCTCAGCCAGAGTACTGTAGTGCTGGACGCCGCTCTCTCAGCCAGAGTACTGTAGTGCTGGACGCCGCGCTCTCAGCCAGAGTACTGTAGTGCTGGACGCCGCTCTCTCAGCCAGAGTACTGTAGTGCTGGACGCCGCTCTCTCAGCCAGAGTACTGTAGTGCTGGACGCCGCTCTCTCAGCCAGAGTACTGTAGTGCTGGACGCCGCTCTCTCAGCCAGAGTACTGTAGTGCTGGACGCCGCTCTCTCAGCCAGAGTACTGTAGTGCTGGACGCCGCGCTCTCAGCCAGAGTACTGTAGTGCTGGACGCCGCTCTCTCAGCCAGAGTACTGTAGTGCTGGACGCCGCTCTCTCAGCCAGAGTACTGTAGTGCTGGACGCCGCTCTCTCAGCCAGAGTACTGTAGTGCTGGACGCCGCTCTCTCAGCCAGAGTACTGTAGTGCTGGACGCCGCTCTCTCAGCCAGAGTACTGTAGTGCTGGACGCCGCTCTCTCAGCCAGAGTACTGTAGTGCTGGACGCCGCTCTCTCAGCCAGAGTACTGTAGTGCTGGACGCCGCTCTATCAGCCAGAGTACTGTAGTGCTGGATGCCGCTCTCTCAGCCAGAGTACTGTAGTGCTGGACGCCGCTCTCTCAGCCAGAGTACTGTAGTGCTGGACGCCGCTCTCTCAGCCAGAGTACTGTAGTGCTGGACGCCGCTCTCTCAACCAGAGTACTGTAGTGCTGGACGACGCTCTATCAGCCAGAGTACTGTAGTGCTGGATGCCGCTCTCTCAGCCAGAGTACTGTAGTGCTGGACGCCGCTCTCTCAGCCAGAGTACTGTAGTGCTGGACGCCGCTCTCTCAGCCAGAGTACTGTAGTGCTGGACGCCGCTCTCTCAACCAGAGTACTGTAGTGCTGGACGACGCTCTATCAGCCAGAGTACTGTAGTGCTGGATGCCGCTCTCTCAGCCAGAGTACTGTAGTGCTGGACGCCGCTCTCTCAGCCAGAGTACTGTAGTGCTGGACGCCGCTCTCTCAGCCAGAGTACTGTAGTGCTGGACGCCGCTCTCTCAACCAGAGTACTGTAGTGCTGGACGACGCTCTATCAGCCAGAGTACTGTAGTGCTGGACGCCGCTCTCTCAGCCAGAGTACTGTAGTGCTGGACGCCGCTCTCTCAGCCAGAGTACTGTAGTGCTGGACGCCGCTCTCTCAGCCAGAGTACTGTAGTGCTGGACGCCGCTCTCTCAACCAGAGTACTGTAGTGCTGGACGACGCTCTATCAGCCAGAGTACTGTAGTGCTGGATGCCGCTCTCTCAGCCAGAGTACTGTAGTGCTGGACGCCGCTCTCTCAACCAGAGTACTGTAGTGCTGGACGCCGCTCTATCAGCCAGAGTACTGTAGCGCTGGACGCCGCTCTCTCAGCCAGAGTACTGTAGTCCTGGACGCAGCTCTCTCAGCCAGAGTACTATAGTGCTGGACGCCGCTCTTTCAGCCAGAGTACTGTAGCGCTGGACGCCGCTCTCTCAGCCAGAGTACTGTAGTCCTGGACGCAGCTCTCTCAGCCAGAGTACTATAGTGCTGGACGCCGCTCTCTCAGCCAGAGTACTGTAGTGCTGGACGCTGCTCTCTCAGCCAGAGTACTGTAGTGCTGGACGCCGCTCTCTCAACCAGAGTACTGTAGTCCTGGACGCAGCTCTCTCAGCCAGAGTACTGTAGTCCTGGACGCAGCTCTCTCAGCCAGAGTACTATAGTGCTGGACGCAGCTCTCTCAGCCAGAGTACTGTAGTCCTGGACGCAGCTCTCTCAGCCAGAGTACTGTAGTCCTGGACGCAGCTCTCTTAGCCAGAGTACTATAGTGCTGGACGCAGCTCTCTCAGCCAGAGTACTGTAGTGCTGGACGCTGCTCTCTCAGCCAGAGTACTGTAGTGCTGGACGCTGCTCTCTCAGCCAGAGTACTATAGTGCTGGACGCAGCTCTCTCAGCCAGAGTACTGTAGTGCTGGACGCTGCTCTCTCAGCCAGAGTACTATAGTGCTGGACGCCGCTCTCTCAGCCAGAGTACTGTAGTGCTGGACGCTGCTCTCTCAGCCAGAGTACTGTAGTGCTGGACGCCGCTCTATCAGCCAGAGAACTGTAGTGCTGGACGCCTCTCTATCAGCCAGAGTACTGTAGTGCTGGGTGCCGCTCTATCAGCCAGAGTACTGTAGTGCTGTACGCCGCTCTCTCAGCCAGAGTACTGTAGTGCTGGACGCCGCTCTCTCAACCAGAGTACTGTAGTGCTGGACGCCGCTCTCTCAACCAGAGTACTGTAGTGCTGGACGCCGCTCTGTAGGTAAGTAAGTAAGTAAGTTTATTCAGGTATACACAAATACAGTTACATAGAATTATCATACATAGCAACATATGTGTAGAGAACATGGGATAACCCAAAAAAGTCAGACAGAGTGACTTATTTCCATTGGGGTCCTTTTACCTTATTATTATAATATAAAGGTTATTATTCTATAATGAAAATAATATCTTATTATCATACTAAAAAGACTATCTACTACACGAGGGTCATTAAGACTATCTACAATACGAGGGTCATTACTAGGAATAAGGTAAAATTTACACATATGTTAGCTAAAAAATAGAAAATCATTCCCCTCCCTTTCTGTAGCTACATTCATCAGACACTTTTTGGCACTCTTCTTGAACTGGTTCATGCTATGACTGGCTTTTACATGTGCTGGTAGTCTGTTCCATTCCTTTATTGCTGTACAATAAAAGGTGTTTGAAGCCTGGCCAATGACTGTGGGTACTACAAAGTTGTGCTCTCTCCCCCTAGTACTATGATTGCTGCAGTTCCCAACCTTGACAAAATTGACAGCAAGATATTCTGGACACTGTTTGTGAGCAATTTTATAAACATGATTTAGCTTCAGTTGTTTTACTCTGTCTTCAACATTCAGCATATCCAACTGCTGCAATTCATCCTGGCCTACATGTTCTCTTGGTCCCAGCCCCAGGATCAATCTTACGATTTTGTTCTGGGTGATTTGCAGTCTATCTTTCAGATTTTTTGTCAAGGCAGAGAACCATGAAGAGCAAGCGTAATCCATATGACATTGTATAAGGGCTAGACATAGGGTCCTGCGAGCCTCAGTAGGTAGACACTGTGCTTGTCTGTACAGGAACTTCAGTTAGGCATTTGCTTTCTTTGCTACACTGTTCCCTATCAATTCTCCTGACATGCATGGGTCAAAGGGGATTCCCAGATATTTTACTGATGAAACCAAAGTGATGGGCTCCCCATTACACTGGACATTAAAATTATTTACCCTTCTCAGTTTATGTTTCGTGCCAAAGAGAATGGCTTCAGTTTTCCCTAGGTGTAATGATAGTTTGTTGTCTACTAACCATTTGCTGTAAGACTGCAGTTCCAGTGTTAAAACATTAGCTTTATCTTGTGGGTCTTTACCTGACACTAACAGGGCACTATCATCTGCATGCAGTACAGCACTTGACACTGATAGGCATGTCATTGACATAACATAAGAATAATAAGGGACCTAGAATACTACCTTGGGGAACTCCACATGTTATCGGCAGGGGTTCTGATTCCGTTTTGTTGATTTTGACTATTTGTCTCCTGTTGCTAAGGTAGGACTTAAACCAGTCTACAGAACCTATACCGATAGCTTGAAGTTCCTTACATAATATATTGCGGTTGACAGTGTCGAAGGCCTTTTGCAGGTCTAAGGTTACCATACCTATAAGGTTCCCCTTTGACATTTCAGTTCTCATGTAATCCATCAGATTAATTAGGGAGGTGTCGGTTGAGTAAGATCTTCTAAAGCCCGATTGATAGCAATGGAGAATGCTGTTGTCATTAAGGTACTTAACTACTTGAGAGTACACTGCCCTCTCTAGTATTTTAGATATTATACTGAGTATACTAACAGACCTATAGTTGCTGACATCAGATCTACTATTTTTCTTGAAGATAGGAGTAACTGTGGCCTCCTTGAACCCCTCCGGTACAGTATTAGTGGTGATTGATAGATTTATTATGTGAGCAACAGGGATTGACAATTCAGAAGCACCATCTTTTAGGAACTTAGACTGGATGTTATCAGGGTGTGTGCTCTTAGTTGGGTTTAACCTCTTTAGTTCTTTTTGAATAAAGTCATGAGATACACTTACTAGTTTACAACTGTTTGGGGTTACCCCTTTGTTGGTATAGTATGTTTGAAACTTATCAGAGTCTGTGTTAAAGGTATTTGATGCAGCTGGTAGTTGTTGCAACCCCTGAATGGGTTACAATGATTATTATGTATATATATAATGTATATTACCTTTTCATATAATTTTATATTGCTTATATTTGCGATAATAGCTAAATCGCAAATGTATTGCCTTATATTGTTATTTAACGTAGCTTATGTTGTGAGGTAGGGTGTTACATATTAAGTGCTCAGTTCAAGTCTTGATTGTCAAACTACTGTAATTATCGCTTGTCGCTCGTTATACTGCCGGCTTCTGAGCTGTGCTGTCCACGGGGCTATCACGTGATCGAGGGGGGGGTGTCCTCACCTCTCGTGAAGTATTCAGTCTGCTCTAGACTCGCTTGGTGGTTGGACAGATTGTCTGTCTCATTATTCTTGTTAGTTCTGTAGAACTCTGTTCACAGAACATTGTATAGACTTAGTGATTTTCGACGTTGTACTGAGGTTGTGTGTCACATAGACACTCTGAACATCTCAGGTCCCGAGCTATAGCTTCTGACCTAATTTTGTACTGGTTTCTGTGTATTGTCACAGTCGGGTTTTCCTATGCTGAACTTAGATTCAGTATTATGGGAGTTTTGTAACTTTTGTGGAGGATCTGCTGATGGTCCCTACTTAGTCGTTATATTATCTCCTTGATCCTGATTGGGTCGCAGTCGCTTGTTATATGGCTATTGGGCTTAGCTTTCTTTTCATTGTTCAAGCAGACTGTTCTGGTTGCCAGTCGGTCAAAAAGTTAGTTTATTAGAGGACTTTGTCAGTCACTTGTTTAAGTCTAGTCGAGTCGTGAGACATAGCGAACTACTTAGAGCACTTACACACATACAAACTTACTTGTACATATTTGTAATATCTTATTAAATGTTAATGTACCAGACGGTACTTAAGAATTATAAATGTGATATGTGCTTTCAGCACAATAATATTGAACTCGAGAGATTGATTTTATTTTGATTGCTGTGATTAATTTAATTTGATAATATACCTCTAGACAACTTAATGATTAATACATTTATTAAATTTTAAGTTCTCTAGTTAGTATCCTACCAGTTGTAATCCTGAAGCACTATTGAATAATACTGAAATTTTAATGGATAATTGGACAAGGTTACTGACTACTTGTTACGAAAACCCAGTAACAGGCTGGATGCTAGAAGGGCAGTCCTTTCTAGTATTCACTGGAGATCTCTAAGCTTTTAGAATCACGTTTTTTGTAACAAATGGGGGCCTGTCCGGGATGCTCTTGATCCAAGGTGTTGGAGAAATTGTCCAGTTTGACATAATAGTAACTCTATGTTCCAAAACTGAGTACTTTCCTAATCTGATGACTTTGAGTTTAGTCTTGTACAACATACCAGGTGGATGTATGTACCTGACTAAGTCTCTTGATCCAAGGAGATGGAAATACTGCTTATGAGCTCTAGCTCTAAGACAACCAACACTAAAATTCCTATCAGGATTATAGTTTCCCATAATCACTCTCTCGTAGTACAATTATTTTTGTGATGTATGCCAAAGTGAAACAGTTAATTGATACTCTGACTTTGTCTGAGTTAAGTACATTAAAACTTCAGACGTGTTGGCGAGTAGCCAAATATCTCGGTGTGACGTATAACAGGAATTACACCGCAGAAACTGTCAGAGCATTAATTAAAAATATATTGTTTCCTGCTCATACAGAGATGTCTGATTATGATTCAGATTCAGAAAGCCTAGTGTCACAATTAGGAAGTATGACTATTTGATGAAGATGAAAGAGCAACTAGAGCAGAAGTGAGCCTAGTGTCTGAGCCTAGTGAAGCTCAGTTCTCGCTCGCTCCTTCCTTCACTGACACTATAGTACAGAGTATAGCTGGTAGTATGACACAGCCTAATACTAGTACAGTGTATGATACACCTGTATCTACTTATCCTAGACCAGATCTAGACTCTCTAGAGACGGCTGGACGAGGTGTCCGACCTAAGGACCGTCCAAACCATGTTAATTTCCCTACTCCTCCATTACCCACTGGTCCTATCTCTCAGGAACAGTTTGAGAGGTTTGAACGCCTCCTTATGTTGCAGACTGCACAAATAGAGGCACAGAGGAAATTGACCGAAGAAGATTTCCAGAGAGAAAATGTTCGTCTGTTAAGACAACAGACTGATAGATCACAGGACACATTTAATGTGCAGAAAGCTGCATCCATGGTTCCTAAGTTTTTTGAAAGTGACTTAGACACCTATTTTGATGTGTTTGAGAACCAGGCATGTGCTATGATCTGGCCACGTAAGCACTGGGCAACATTGTTGCATACAGCGTTGACAGGAAGAGCTCAAACTTGTACGGCTACCTTACCATTTGCCAAGTACATTAGTTATGACGCTGTCAAACAAACAATTCTAGAGACGTATAACTTGTTACCTGTAAGTTATCAAAGAGCATTTCGTACGTTACAACGACGACAAGATAAAACTTGTGTAGAATTTGATCGTGAGAAAAAAGTTGCTTTTGAGAGATGGTCTAGAGCTGCCAAGTGTAACAACTACGACAGCCTTGTTCAGTTGTTACTACACGAAGAGTTTAACAACTGTATGCCTGCTGACATACAAGAATATCTGATCGATCATACTACCTCGGATATTCTGGAAACTGCAGCATTAGCAGACAATTACGAGATTTCTCACAAACTTGTACGTACTAAAAAACTGAGAAACAAGGTAACTAAAAATTGTCCTAGAAGTTGGCAACCTAAATCAGCTGCTCATTGCCGGCCTGATGTACCTGCTACTGTAACTTCTCGTACCTTTACCAGGAAAACTCACAATCCTGAATCTGTCTCTGTGGCTAGACAGAAATCTGATATCGAGAAGAAGAAAGTTAAATGTAACTATTGTAACAGAAAAGGACATGCTAGAGAGTATTGCTATAAGTTAGAAAGAGATACGAGAAGCAGTCGTGCGGTTGGCGCCCCCACTCAAGTCGTATCCTCTTCTGAGCAACAAAGACACCAAAATCTTAGTAATACTTCTGCTCCTACTGTTTTAGATAATGTTACTCAGGATAGATGACTAGCGTCAGAAAGTGTATCTGACGAAAAGATTCGTTCAGCGTTGAGTCCTTGCTTTTCAAGAGGTAGAATAGGATTTGACGAATCACATCTAACTGAGATAATTTCTTTCAGAGACACTGGCAGTTATCTCACGTTATTAAGAGAAGATGTACTGCCCATAACTGACGATACCTATACCAAGATAGATGTATTGTTAGAAGCCTATGGAGGGGCTGTTATAAAAGTGCCTCTGCACAAAGTTTATATTCAAACAAGCTATTATACTGGTTATATTTCAGTGGATATATCCAGTGGTATATTTCCCATCAGGTCAGTGGACTTGTTGATAGGAAACGATATCCTTCATGCTGGTATATGCAAAGAACCACTTGTGATTGATAATAACACTGATGATATTTATGCCATTGAAGCTTGTAAAGAGAAACCTATTTTATTTCCTCTCAGTGCAATTACTAGAGCTATGTCAAAGATACAACAACCATCCTTGTCTCCTGTTGAGTTAGTTGATGACGATGATTTGGGGTTGAATATGTTGTTTAGTGACGCTCTGCGCCCAGGATCATTAACACTGACTCCCCCCGGTCATCAACCTAGTCAAGACACAACTGACGTTAAATTTCTTACTCATGATGATTTAATCAAGGATCAGTTTGTTGATCAGTCACTGGAAAGACTGAGAGATATAGCAGTTACTGAGAGTGAAGCAAAGGATCTCGACAATTGTTACTATTATAGTAATGGTGTACTGATGGAGAAAAATACATGTAAGTTGTCAGCTGATAGTGTTTCCACCACAGTCAAGCATCTAGTAGTGTTACCAGTTACATTTCGTGAACAAGCCATTGATTTTGCTCACAATAGTCCCATAGGAGGACATTTGGGTGTCAAGAAGACACTCGGTAAACTGGCAAAACATTTTACTTGGCCTAAAATGAGGGAAACAGTAGCTGATCATGTGCGACGTTGCCACGTGTGTCAAGTGACAGGCAAGCCAGCACACACACCTCCACCTACACCTCTCACTATGAGCTCTAGTAGCAAAATTCAGTTCACCTGGACTAGAGATTGTTCAGACTCATTCAAAAGGTTGAAGCGCTTGCTATCCTCTGCTCCTGTGTTGAGGAGTCCTAATTTCAATCTTCCCTTCTTTTTACATATAGATGCGAGTGGTTATGCAGTGGGTGCTGTGCTGCTCCAACAGTCAACATCCACTGATATTCTCCATCCTATATGTTACTATTCATTTAAGCTCAAACGACACCAGAAAAATTATGCTCTAGCTCTTGTGGTGTCCTTTGAACATTTTGAAGAGTATTTGGGCACTTCCCCATTTAAATTTTACGTAATTTTATGCCCAAATACCTTTTGTTACTCGCTATGTCAAATTCAGTAAAGTAACTTAATCCCTCCAGGCCATATTAACTATGTATACTCATGTCATGTCTAATTTATATATATTTATATATTCACAGTATTGTGTGTAAGGAGACATAAGCTGAGTGTTGAGTGAGTAGTGTGGTGTGGGCGAGGTACTGCGTGACGCAACACTGTCCTACCTCAGACCCCCACCCCCTCACTACACACCTTAAGCTGTTTCATACTCAGATGTTCATACTGCCTCGCATTCCACAACCACTACTTAAGAGTGGAATGCAGTCTCCTCTACTATGATCAAGCCTCGAAGTGCCCTGTCTCTACACTGATGTACATAACCACGAGTATGCAGAAATACAATAATGTGTACTGCCCTGGTACTAGGGGCATATCATAGTGACGGACGCTGTGAAATTGTAGCGGTGCTTGGCACAAGAGACTGATTAATTTTTATATTATATTGTATTGATATGAGTAATCAGTAATAATGTGAAAGACATTAATGCAACTCCTAGTGCGACCCTCTGTCGTGTTGGGGGGGGGGTTGCAACCCCTGAATGGGTTACAATGATTATTATGTATATATATAATGTATATTACTTTTTCATATAATTTTATATTGCTTATATTTGCGATAATAGCTAAATCGCAAATGTATTGCGATTTATATATATATATATATATATATATATATATATATATATATATATATATATATATATATATATATATATATATATATATATATATATATATATATATATATATATATATATCAATACTGCACTAGCCAGGACTCGAACCCATGCTGCTTTGGCCTGCCTCATGGTGGGCAGAAACACATGATGCCCTAATCCACTAGACCATACGATCGTATGGGTCCAGTGGATCTAGTGGATCTATAGGGTCGTATGGTCCAGTGGATTAGGGCGTCATGTGTTTTCGTCCACCATGAGGTAGGCCAAAGCACCATAGGTTCGAGTCCTTGGCTAGTGCAGTGTTGTTATTGATCAATACCACTCGTTCGTGGTCTCAATAATATAAATATATTATATATCTATTTTATATATATATATATATATATATATATATATATATATATATATATATATATATATATATATATATATATATATATATATATATATATATATATTGTACTCACCTATTTGTGGTTGCAGGGGTCGAGTCCTAGCTCCTGGCCCCGCTTCTTCACCGGTTCCTACTAGGCCCTCTCTCTCCCCGCTCCATGAGCTTTATCAAACCTCGTCTTAAAACTGTGTATGGTTCCTGCCTCCACTACGTCATTTTCTAGGCTATTCCACTGCCTTACAACTCTATGACTGTAGAAATACTTCCTACTATCTCTCTGACTCATTTGTGTCTTCAACTTCCAATTGTGGCCTCTTGTTTCTGTGTCCCCTCCCTGGAACATCCTGTCTTTGTCCACCTTGTCTATTCCACGCAGTATTTTATATGTCGTTATCATGTCTCCCCTGACCCTCCTGTCCTCCAGTGTCGTCAGGCCGATTTCCCTTAATCTTTCTTCATAGGACATTCCCCTTAACTCTGGAACTAACCTTGTCGCAAACCTTTGTACTTTCTCTAGTTTCTTGACGTGCTTTATCAAGTGCGGGTTCCAAACAGGTGCTGCATACTCCAGTATGGGCCTGACATACACGGTGTCTGTGTGTGTGTGTGTGTACTCACCTAGTTGAGGTTGCAGGGGACGAGTCCAAGCTCTTGTGTGTGTGTACACCTGCCAGGTTTAAATGATAATAGGGAGCATTTGATTGAACTTTGTATGGAAATGGGTTTGGTTATAGGTAATACATATTTTTAGAAAAAGAGGATAAATAAGTATACAAGATATAATATAGGGCGTAATGACAGTAATTTGTTGGACTTCGTATTAGTATATAAAAGACTGTTCGGTAGACTTCAGGATGTACATGTTTATAGAGGGGCCACAGATATATCAGATCACTTTTTAACTGTAGCTACAGTGAGAGTAAGAGGTAGATGGGATACAAGGAAAATGGAAGAAGCTAAAGGAGGAGGCAGTTAGGTTAAGATGTAAAAAACTGTTGGAGGATAGACTGGTTAGTGAGAGTATAGGCATTTGAGAGGTTTTTACAAAGTAGAAGTGATGCAAGGAGGGAGGAGTATATGGAGAGAAAAAGAGAATTTAAAAGAGTGGTGAAACATAATAAAAAGAGAGCAAATGAGAGAGTGGGTGAGATGTTATCAACAAATTTTGTTGAAAATATGAAAAAAGTTTTGAAGTAAGATTAATAAGTTGAGGAAGTCTAGGGAACGAATGAATTTGATAGTTAAAAAATGAGAAGATAGTTATTAAAAGGAAAGTTAGAGGTATCGTGAAGCTGGATGGAATATTTTGAGGAATTGTTAAATGTTCATGCTCATGCATGCTCCTGCATACTTGCTAGAAGTCCAAGTCCCTCGCACACAAAACTACCTTTACCCCCTCCCTCCAATATTTCCTAGGCAGACCTCTGCCCCACCTTTCCTCCACTACACATTTAAACACTCTCGAAATCATTCTATTTTCTTCCACCCTCTCTACATCTCGGAACCACCTAAACAATCTCTCTACAGCCCTCTTGATAATAATTTAGGTAATCCCACACCAGGAGGCCTGGTCACAGACCGGGCCGCGGGGGCATTGACCCCCGGAACTCTCTCCAGGTAAACTCCAGGTAAACCTCCTGCTAATTTCCAAACAATGAGTTATGTACATTATATTCACACCACACATTGTCCTCAAACACGACATTTACACTGCCTCCAGCCTTCTCCTTGTTGCAACATTCACCACCCATGCTTCACACCCATATAAGAGCATTGGTAGAATTATTCTCTCAGACATTTCCTTCTTTGCTTCCATGTATAAAGTTTTTTTTTTCTCCACAGACTCCTCAGTGCACCACTCACGTTTTTCCCATCGTCAATTTTATAAATCATCTCCTGTTTCATAGACCCATCTGCTGACACGTTCATTCCCAAATATCTGAATTCATCCAATCTTTCGTTAACTAATTTTTGGTTATCCTCATCACCTTACTTTTTCCTATATTCACTTTTAATTTTCTTCTTTTACATACCCTACCAAACTCATCCACCATCCTCGGCAACTTCTCTTCAGAAACTTCCAAAAGCACAGTGTCATCAGCAAAGAGCAACCGTGACAACTCTCATTTTGAGTTAGATTCTTCACCTTTTAGCCTCACACATCTTGCCAACACCCGAGCATTCACTTCTCTTACAGCCCTATTTATAAATATATTGAACATCCATGGTGGCATCACACATCCTTACCTAAGGCCTACATTTACTGGGAAATAATCTCCCTCTCTCCTACATACTCTAATCTGAGACTTACTATCCTCATAAAAACTTTACACTGCTTTCACATTAACCTACCTCATATTCCTTACATTTGCATCATCTACCACATTGCCCCTATATCCACCCAGTTGTACACCTTTTCCAAATCCATTAATGCCACAAAAACCTCTTTACTGTTCATCTATGTGTTTCACTGTGAACACTTGGTGTTCACATCCCCTACCCTTCCTAAAGCTTCTTTGTTCATCTGCTATTCTTATCTCTGTCCTACTTTTAATTCTTTCAATAATAACTACCAAACACCTTACTAGGTTTACTCAACAGATTCATTCCCAATAATTTTTACAATCTCTTTTGTCCCCTTTATATAGGAACTATACATGCTCTCTGCTAATCCCTAGGTACCTTACTTTCTTCAATAGGTTAATCAATAAAGCATAAACCACTCCAAAACTGTATACCCACCTGCTTTTAACATTTCTATCTTTATCCCATCAATCCCAGCTGCTTTTCTCCCTCTCATTCTACCCACTGCTTCACGAACTTCCTCCACTCATGACTCCGCTCCTCCTACAAGATATTGTTCCTCACTGCCTAGTCACGAAATCACAGCTTCGCTAACTTCATCAACATTTAATAATTCCTCAAAATATTCCCTGCATCTTGGCGATACCTCATATTCTCCATTTAATGACTCTCCTCTCCTGTTTTTAACTATCCAATCCATTCGTTTCTTAGGCTTCCTCAACTTATCAGTCTTACTCCAAAACTTTTTCTTACTTTCAACAAAAATTGTTGATAACATCTCACTCACTCACTCATTTTCTCTCTTTTTACAATGCTTCACTACTCTCTTAACCTTTCTTTTTCTCTTCATACACTCGTTGCTCCTTGCATCACTTCTGCTTTGTTAAAACTTCTCATGTCCTAACTTTTTCTCTCTTAATACTCTCTTTACATAATTATTCCACCAATCGCTCCTCTTCTCTCCCGCACTCACTATCCTGTAACCACAAACTTCTGCTGAACACTCTAACACTACATTTTTAAACCTACCCCATACATCTTATACCTCATTGCCTATGCTCTCACAAGCCCATCTATCCTGCAGTAGTTGCTTGTATCTTTCCCTGTCTGCCTCTTACTTTAGCTTATGAACCTTCATCTTTTGGGTTATTCTAGGTTCTTTACAAACATGTTCCTATGTAGGATAATCTATGTAACTATATTTCTGAATACCTGAAAAAACTTTCCTCTCTCTTGCTGCATCCAATTTCCTTGTATCCCATCTACGTTTTACTCTCACTGTAGCTATCATTAAACAGTTATCTGATATTTCTGTGGCCCCTCTATAAACATGTACATCCTGAAGTCTACTCAAAAGTCTTTTATCTACCAATACGTAGTCCAACAAACTAATGTCATTATGCCCTACTTCATATCTTGTAGTCTCATTCATCCTCTGTATTACCTATAACCAAACTCGTTTCCATACAAATTTCAATCAAAGGGCAACCATTATCAGTTACACCTGGCACCCCAAACTTACTACCACACCCTCTTCAAATGTTTCTCCTACTTTAGTATATAGGTCCTCTACCGCAATTACTCTGTCACTTGGTTAAAAAGTTCCTACAAACTCACTTAGCATCTCGCAAAATCCTTCTCTTCTTTACACACCTCTCTTCTCCAGTTGCAAACTTACCCATTATGACCAACTTTTCATATCCAACCCTTATTTTAATCCACATAATCCTTGAATTTATTCATTTATGTTCCATCTTTCCCCTCCATAACTGATCCTTTAACATTATTGCTACCCCCTTCCTTAGCTCTAACTCTCTCAGATACTCCAGACTTAATCCCCTATATTTCTCTCTGCTGAAACTCGCCTCTCTTCAGCTTTGTTTTGCTTAGAGCCAGGACATCCAACTTCTTTTCATTCATAATATTATCAATTGTCTCTTTTTAACTTCACTACATCCACGCACATTCAAACATCCCACTTTTATAGTTTTTCTTCTCCTTTTTAGTATGTTCTACAGAATGAAGGGTTACTAGCCCATTGCTCCCGGCATTTTAGTAGCCTCACACGACACGCATGGCTCTCGGAGGAAAGATTATTTTCTATTTTTCCTAAATAATAAAGGAAATAAAGAAGAACAAAAACTATTAAGAAAAAAGAAGGAAAACCTAGATGAGTGTATGTACATATATGCATGTGCCTGCCTGTGTAGTGTGTCCTAAGTGTAATTAGAAATAGCAAGATATACCTGTTATCCAACGTCTTAATGAGGACACCAGTAATCCTACCATCTTGTAAAACAATTATAGGTTTCTGTTCCACACTCACTTGGCAGGACGGTAGTACCCCCCTGGGTGGTTGCTGTCTACCAACCTGGTTATTTATGTTAAATTTTATGGTG
>NW_027195445.1:0-45000 GCF_038502225.1 Cherax quadricarinatus | reverse complement strand
ACATACTCTCTCGCACGCGCACGTAACATACTCTCTCGCACGCGCACATAACATACTCTCTCGCACGCGCACGTAACATACTCTCTCGCACGCGCACGTAACATATTCTCTCACACGCGCACGTAACATACTCTCTCGCACGCGCACGTAACATACTCTCTCGCACGCGCACGTAACATACTCTCTCGCACGCGCACGTAACATACTTTCTCGCACGCGCACGTAACATACTCTCTCGCACGTGCACATAACATACTCTCTCGCACGCGCACGTAACATACTCTCTCGCACGCGCACGTAACATATTCTCTCACACGTGCACGTAACATACTCTCTCGCACACGCACGTAACATACTCTCTCGCACGCGCACGTAACATATTCTCTCACACGCGCACGTAATATACTCTCTCGCACGCGCACGTAACATATTCTCTCACACGCGCACGTAACATACTCTCTCGCACGCGCACGTAACATATTCTCTCACACGCGCACGTAACATACTCTCTCGCACGCGCACGTAACATACTCTCTCACACGCGCACATAACATACTCTCTCGCACGCGCACGTAACATACTCTCTCGCACGCGCACGTAACATACTCTCTCGCACGCGCACATAACATACTCTCTCGCACGCGCACGTAACATACTCTCTCGCACGCGCACGTAACATATTCTATCACACGCGCACGTAACATACTCTCTCGCACGCGCACGTAACATACTCTCTCGCACGCGCACGTAACATACTCTCTCGCACGCGCACGTAACATACTTTCTCGCACGCGCACGTAACATACTCTCTCGCACGTGCACATAACATACTCTCTCGCATGCGCACGTAACATACTCTCTCGCACGCGCACGTAACATATTCTCTCACACGTGCACGTAACATATTCTCTCGCACACGCACGTAACATACTCTCTCGCACGCGCACGTAACATATTCTCTCACACGCGCACGTAACATACTCTCTCGCACACGCACGTAACATACTCTCTCGCACGCGCACGTAACATATTCTCTCACACGCGCACGTAACATACTCTCTCGCACGCGCACGTAACATATTCTCTCACACGCGCACGTAACATATTCTCTCACACGCGCACGTAACATATTCTCTCGCACGCGCACGTAACATACTCTCTCGCACGCGCACGTAACATACTCTCTCGCACGCGCACGTAACATACTCTCTCGCACGCGCACGTAACATACTCTCTCGCACGCGCACGTAACATACTCTCTCGCACGCGCAAGTAACATACTCTCTCGCACGCGCACGTAACATACTCTCTCGCACGCGCACGTAACATACTCTCTCGCACGCGCACGTAACATACTCTCTCGCACGCGCACATAACATACTCTCTCGCACGCGCACGTAACATACTCTCTCGCACGCGCACGTAACATACGTCATACCCACTTGAACTGCAGCATAAAAATGGGTATGAAGGCTGAAAGAATACAGAGGGGAATGAAAATCAATATTTGGAGTGATATGCGTCTTCCTAACTTGGATAGGGACCAAGGGAGACTAATAAAGTGAGTTGATAAATTAGACACATGTGCAACACTTGGGTATCTTTACTGAGGAAACGTTTCACCACACAGTGGCTTCATCAGTCCACACAAAGGAGAATGGTCAAGAACAGGAGTAGTTTGAGGTAATCAGTCAATCAGTCTTGAGTCGATGTAATCAGTACATCAATCTTGAAAAGAATACAAAATATGTGCGAAGAAGTTGCTTCATCAGTCCATACAACAGAGAATAATAAAGCCACTGTGTGACTTGTGTTGCACATGTGTCTAATTTATCATATTTATAGTAATCATGTCGCTGGTTGGAGATAGTTCTGCAGGAACTGCAAGCTTGTTGTCCTTTGAAGTAACTTTGAGTATGTCTGCTGAGGATGGCAAATCAGGTAAGATATGACTGGGCAAGTTGTCAAGTCTGAAGTGCTCCCTGAAGGTTCCCTGAGTTGCCATATTCTGCATGTACACATACATCATGCAGTAATAGATCTTTGTTGGAGCACCGTCAGGTAATGGAAAAAGTATGTTGCTGGAGGAGGACGAGGGTAACGTGGCCTTGACAATTTTGGTGGAATTAGCTTGTTGTTTGGTTTTGGCAGTGTATGTTGGTGACCTTATCGACGGTTTCTTTTGTTCTTCTTCCTGGTTTTTCTTGAGGATTTCTCTTCTCATAGTGCACTTGGCAGCAAGAGTGCGGTGGTCGCTCTCATAGTGCACTTGGCAGCAAGAGTGTGGTGGTCGCTCTCATAGTGCACTTGGCAGCAAGAGTGTGGTGGTCGCTCTCATAATGCACTTGGCAGCAAGAGTGTGGTGGTCACTCTCATAGTGCACTTGGCAGCAAGAGTGTGGTGGCGCTCTCATAGTGCACTTGCCAGCAAGAGTGTGGTGGTCACTCTCATAGTGCACTTGGGAGCAAGAGTGTGGTGGTCGCTCTCATAGTGCACTTGGCAGCAAGAGTGTGGTGGTCACTCTCATAGTGCACTTGGCAGCAAGAGTGTGGTGGTCGCTCTCATAGTGCACTTGGCAGCAAGAGTGTGGTGGCCACTCTCATAGTGCACTTGGCAGCAAGAGTGTGGTGGTCACTCTCATAGTGCACTTGGCTGCAAGAGTGTTGGTCACTCTCATAGTGCACTTGGCTGCAAGAGTGGTGGTCACTCTCATAGTGCACTTGGCTGCAAGAGTGGTGGTCACTCTCATAGTGCACTTGGCAGCAAGAGTGTGGTGGTCACTCTCATAGTGCACTTTGCAGCAAGAGTTTGGTGGTCACTCTCATAGTGCACTTAGCTGCAAGAGTGGTGGTCACTCTCACAGTGCACTTGGCAGCAAGAGTGTGGTGGTCACTCTCATAGTGCACTTGGCTGCAAGAGTGGTGGTCACTCTCATAGTGCACTTGGCAGCAAGAGTGTGGTGGTCACTCTCATAGTGCACTTGGCAGCAAGAGTGTGGTGGTCACTCTCATAGTCCACTTGGCTGCAAGAGTGGTGGTCACTCTCATAGTGCACTTGGCAGCAAGAGTGTGGTGGTCACTCTCATAGTGCACTTGGCTGCAAGAGTGGTGGTCACTCTCATAGTGCACTTGGCTGCAAGAGTGGTGGTCACTCTCATAGTGCACTTGGCTGCAAGAGTGTGGTGGTCACTCTCATAGTGCTCTTGGCTGCTAGAGTGGTGGTTACTCTCATAGTGCACTTGGCAGCAAGAGTGTGGTGGTCACTCTCATAGTGCACTTGGTTGCAAGAGTGGTGGTCACTCTCATAGTACACTTGGCTGCAAGAGTGGTGGTCACTCTCATAGTGCACTTGGCAGCAAGAGTGTGGTGGTCACTCTCTTAGTGCACTTGGCTGGAAGAGTGTGGTGGCCACTCTTATAGTGCACTTGGCAGCAAGAGTGTGGTGGCCACTCTTATAGTGCACTTGGCAGCAAGAGTGTGGTGGTCACTCTCATAGTTCACTTGGCTGCAAGAGTGGTGGTCACTCTCATAGTGCACTTGGCAGCAAGAGTGTGGTGGCCACTCTCATAGTGCACTTGGTTGCAAGAATGGTGGTCACTCTCATAGTGCACTTGGCTGCAAGAGTGGTGATCACTCTAATAGTGCACTTGGCAGCAAGAGTGTGGTGGTCACTCTATTAGTGCACTTGGTTGCAAGAGTGGTGGTCACTCTCATAGTGCACTTGGCTGCAAGAGTGGTGGTAACTCTCATAGTGCACTTGGCATCAAGAGTGTGGTGGTCACTCTCATAGTGCACTTGGCTGCAAGAGTGGTGGTCACTCTCATAGTGCACTTGGCTGCAAGAGTGGTGGTCGCTCTCATAGTGCACTTGGCAGCAAGAGAGTGGTGGTCACTCTCATAGTGCACTTGGCAGCAAGAGTGGTGGTCACTCTCATAGTGCACTTGGCTGCAAGAGTGTGGTGGTCACTCTCATAGTGCACTTTGCTGCAAGAGTGGTGGTCACTCTCATAGTGCACTTGGCAGCAAGAGAGTGGTGGTCACTCTCATAGTGCACTTTGCTGCAAGAGTGGTGGTCGCTCTCATAGTGCACTTGGCAGCAAGAGAGTGGTGGTCACTCTCATAGTGCACTTTGCTGCAAGAGTGGTGGTCACTCTCATAGTGCACTTGGCTGCAAGAGTGTGGTGGTCGCTCTCCTTAGTGCACTTGGCAGCAAGAGTGTGGTGGTCACTCTCATAGTGCACTTGGCTGCAAGAGTGGTGGTCGCTCTCATAGTGCACTTGGCAGCAAGAGTGTGGTGGTCACTCTCATAGTGCACTTGGCTGCAATAGTGCACTTGTGTGGTCACTCTCATAGTGCGCTTGGCAGCAAGAGTGTGGTGGTCACTCTCATAGTGCACTTGGCAGCAAGAGTGTGGTGGCCGCTCTCATAGTGCACTTGGCTGCAAGAGTGTTGGTCACTCTCATAGTGCACTTGGCAGCAAGAGTGTGGTGGTCACTCTCATAGTGCACTTGGCTGCAAGAGTGTTGGTCACTCTCATAGTGCACTTGGCTGCAAGAGTGTGGTGGTCACTCTCATAGTGCACTTGGCTGCAAGAGTGTTGGTCACTCTCATAGTGCACTTGGCAGCAATAGTGGTGGTCACTCTCATAGTGCACTTGGCTGCAAGAGTGTGGTGGTCGCTCTCATAGTGCACTTGGCTGCAAGAGTGGTGGTCACTCTCATAGTGCACTTGGCAGCAAGAGTGTGGTGGTCACTCTCATAGTGCACTTGGCTGCAAGAGTTGTGGTCACTCTCTTAGTGCTCTTGGCTGCAAGAGTGGTGGTCACTCTCATAGTGCACTTGGCTGCAAGAGTGGTGGTCACTCTCATAGTGCACTTGGCAGCAAGAGTGTGGTGGTCGCTCTCATAGTGCACTTGGCAGCAAGAGTGTGGTGGTCACTCTCATAGTGCACTTGGCTGCAAGAGTGTTGGTCACTCTCATAGTGCACTTGGCTGCAAGAGGGTGGTGGTCGCTCTCATTATTGCACTTGGCAGCAAGAGTGTGGTGGTCACTCTCATAGTGCACTTGGCTGCAAGAGTGGTGGTCGCTCTCATAGTGCACTTGGCTGCAAGAGTGTGGTGGTCACTCTCATAGTGCACTTGGCTGCAAGAGTGTTGTTCACTCTCATAGTGCACTTGGCAGCAATAGTGGTGGTCACTCTCATAGTGCACTTGGCTGCAAGAGTGTGGTGGTCGCTCTCATAGTGCACTTGGCAGCAAGAGTGTGGTGGTCACTCTCATAGTGCACTTGGCTGCAAGAGTTGTGGTCACTCTCTTAGTGCACTTGGCTGCAAGAGTGGTGGTCACTCTCATAGTGCACTTGGCAGCAAGAGTGTGGTGGTCACTCTCATAGTGCACTTGGCTGCAAGAGTTGTGGTCACTCTCTTAGTGCACTTGGCTGCAAGAGTGGTGGTCACTCTCATAGTGCACTTGGCTGCAAGAGTGGTGGTCACTCTCATAGTGCACTTGGCAGCAAGAGTGGTGGTCACTCTCATAGTGCACTTGGGAGCAAGAGTGTGGTGGTCACTCTCATAGTGCACTTGGCTGCAAGAGTGGTTGTCACTCTCAAAGTACAATTGGCTTCAAGAGTGGTGGTCACTCTCATAGTGCTCTTGGCAGCAAGAGTGTGGTGGTCACTCTCTTAGTGCACTTGGCTGGAAGAGTGTGGTGGCCACTCTTATAGTGCACTTGGCAGCAAGAGTGTGGTGGCCACTCTTATAGTGCACTTGGCAGCAAGAGTGTGGTGGTCACTCTCATAGTTCACTTGGCTGCAAGAGTGGTGGTCACTCTCATAGTGCACTTGGCTGCAAGAGTGGTGGTCACTCTCATAGTACACTTAGCTGCAAGAGTGGTGGTAACTCTCATAGTGCACTTGGCATGAAGAGTGTGGTGGTCACTCTCATAGTGCACTTGGCTGCAAGAGTGATGGTCACTCTCATAGTGCACTTAGCAGTAATAGTGTGTGGTCACTCTCATAGTGCACTTGGCTGCAAGAGTGTTGGTCACTCTCATAGTGCACTTGGCTGCAAGAGTGTGGTGGTGGTCACTCTCATAGTGCACTTGGCAGCAATAGTGTGTGGTCACTCTCATAGTGCACTTGGCTGCAAGAGTGTGGTGGTCACTCTCATAGTGCACTTGGCAGCAAGAGTGTGGTGGTCACTCTCATAGTGCACTTGGCTGCAAGAGTGTGGTGGTCACTCTCTTAGTGCACTTGGCAGCAAGAGTGTGGTGGTCACTCTCATAGTCCACTGAGCTGCAAGAGTGGTGGTAACTCTCATAGTGCACTTGGCATGAAGAGTGTGGTGGTCACTCTCATAGTGCACTTGGCTGCAAGAGTGATGGTCACTCTCATAGTGCACTTAGCAGCAAGAGTGTGGTGGTCACTCTCATAGTGCACTTGGCTGCAAGAGTGTTGGTCACTCTCATAGTGCACTTGGCTGCAAGAGTGGTGGTCACTCTCATAGTGCACTTGGTTGCAAGAGTGTGGTGGTCACTCTCATAGTGCACTTGGTTGCAAGAGTGTCTTGGTCACTCTCATGGTGCACTTAGCAGCAAGAGAGTGGTGGTCACTCTCATAGTGCACTTGGTTGCAAGAGTGGTGGTCACTCTCATAGTGCACTTGGTTGCAAGAGTGGTGGTCACTCTCATAGTGCACTTGGTTGCAAGAGTGTGGTGGTCACTCTCATAGTGCACTTGGTTGCAAGAGTGTGGTGGTCACTCTCATAGTGCACTTGGTTGCAAGAGTGTCTTGGTCACTCTCATGGTGCACTTAGCAGCAAGAGAGTGGTGGTCACTCTCATAGTGCACTTGGTTGCAAGAGTGATGGTCACTCTCATAGTGCACTTGGCTGCAAGAGTGGTGGTCACTCTCATAGTGCACTTGGTTGCAAGAGTGATTATCACTCTCATAGTGCACTTGGTTGCAAGAGTGATGGTCACTCTCATAGTGCACTTGGCTGCAAGAGTGGTGGTCACTCTCATAGTGCACTTGGTTGCAAGAGTGATTATCACTCTCATAGTGCACTTGGCTGCAAGAGTGGTGGTCACTCTCATAGTGCACTTGGCTGCAAGAGTGGTGGTCGCTCTCATAGTGCACTTGGCAGCAAGAGAGTGGTGGTCACTCTCATAGTGCACTTGGCAGCAAGAGTGGTGGTCACTCTCATAGTGCACTTGGCTGCAAGAGTGTGGGGGTCACTCTCATAGTGCACTTTGCTGCAAGAGTGGTGGTCACTCTCATAGTGCACTTGGCAGCAAGAGAGTGGTGGTCACTCTCATAGTGCACTTTGCTGCAAGAGTGGTTGTCGCTCTCATAGTGCACTTGGCAGCAAGAGAGTGGTGGTCACTCTCATAGTGCACTTTGCTGCAAGAGTGGTGGTCACTCTCATAGTGCACTTGGCTGCAAGAGTGTGGTGGTCGCTCTCATAGTGCACTTGGCAGCAAGAGTGTGGTGGTCACTCAAATAGTGCATTTGGCAGCAAGAGTGTGGTGGTCGCTCTCATAGTGAACTTGGCAGCAAGAGTGTGGTGGTCACTCTCATAGTGCACTTGGCTGCAAGAGTGTGGTGGTCGCTCTCATTAGTGCACTTGGCAGCAAGAGTGTGGTGGTCACTCTCATAGTGCACTTGGCTGCAAGAGTGGTGGTCGCTCTCATAGTGCACTTGGCAGCAAGAGTGTGGTGGTCACTCTCATAGTGCACTTGGCTGCAATAGTGGTGGTCACTCTCATAGTGCGCTTGGCAGCAAGAGTGTGGTGGTCACTCTCATAGTGCACTTGGCAGCAAGAGTGTGGTGGTCGCTCTCATAGTGCACTTGGCTGCAAGAGTGTTGGTCACTCTCATAGTGCACTTGGCAGCAAGAGTGTGGTGGTCACTCTCATAGTGCACTTGGCTGCAAGAGTGTTGGTCACTCTCATAGTGCACTTGGCTGCAAGAGTGTGGTGGTCACTCTCATAGTGCACTTGGCTGCAAGAGTGTTGGTCACTCTTATAGTGCACTTGGCAGCAATAGTGGTGGTCACTCTCATAGTGCACTTGGCTGCAAGAGTGTGGTGGTCGCTCTCATAGTGCACTTGGCTGCAAGAGTGGTGGTCACTCTCATAGTGCACTTGGCAGCAAGAGTGTGGTGGTCACTCTCATAGTGCACTTGGCTGCAAGAGTTGTGGTCACTCTCTTAGTGCACTTGGCTGCAAGAGTGGTGGTCACTCTCATAGTGCACTTGGCTGCAAGAGTGGTGGTCACTCTCATAGTGCACTTGGCAGCAAGAGTGTGGTGGTCGCTCTCATAGTGCACTTGGCAGCAAGAGTGTGGTGGTCACTCTCATAGTGCACTTGGCTGCAAGAGTGTTGGTCACTCTCATAGTGCACTTGGCTGCAAGAGTGTGGTGGTCGCTCTCATTAGTGCACTTGGCAGCAAGAGTGTGGTGGTCACTCTCATAGTGCACTTGGCTGCAAGAGTGGTGGTCGCTCTCATAGTGCACTTGGCTGCAAGAGTGTGGTGGTCACTCTCATAGTGCACTTGGCTGCAAGAGTGTTGTTCACTCTCATAGTGCACTTGGCAGCAATAGTGGTGGTCACTCTCATAGTGCACTTGGCTGCAAGAGTGTGGTGGTCGCTCTCATAGTGCACTTGGCAGCAAGAGTGTGGTGGTCACTCTCATAGTGCACTTGGCTGCAAGAGTTGTGGTCACTCTCTTAGTGCACTTGGCTGCAAGAGTGGTGGTCACTCTCATAGTGCACTTGGCAGCAAGAGTGTGGTGGTCACTCTCATAGTGCACTTGGCTGCAAGAGTTGTGGTCACTCTCTTAGTGCACTTGGCTGCAAGAGTGGTGGTCACTCTCATAGTGCACTTGGCTGCAAGAGTGGTGGTCACTCTCATAGTGCACTTGGCAGCAAGAGTGTGGTGGTCGCTCTCATAGTGCACTTGGCAGCAAGAGTGTGGTGGTCACTCTCATAGTGCACTTGGCTGCAAGAGTGGTGGTCACTCTCATAGTACACTTGGCTTCAAGAGTGGTGGTCACTCTCATAGTGCACTTGGCTGCAAGAGTGGTGGTCACTCTCTTAGTGCACTTGGCTGGAAGAGTGTGGTGGCAACTCTTATAGTGCACTTGGCAGCAAGAGTGTGGTGTCCACTCTTATAGTGCACTTGGCAGCAAGAGTGTGGTGGTCAGTCTCATAGTTCACTTGGCTGCAAGAGTGGTGGTCACTCTCATAGTGCACTTGGCTGCAAGAGTGGTGGTCACTCTCATAGTACACTTAGCTGCAAGAGTGGTGGTAACTCTCATAGTGCACTTGGCATGAAGAGTGTGGTGGTCACTCTCATAGTGCACTTGGCTGCAAGAGTGTTGGTCACTCTCATAGTGCACTTGGCAGTAATAGTGGTGGTCACTCTCATAGTGCACTTGGCTGCAAGAGTGTGGTGGTCACTCTCATAGTGCACTTGGCTGCAAGAGTGTTGGTCACTCTCATAGTGCACTTGGCAGCAATAGTGGTGGTCACTCTCATAGTGCACTTGGCTGCAAGAGTGTGGTGGTCACTCTCATAGTGCACTTGGCAGCAAGAGTGTGGTGGTCACTCTCATAGTGCACTTGGCTGCAAGAGTGGTGGTCACTCTCTTAGTGCACTTAGCAGCAAGAGTGTGGTGGTCACTCTCATAGTGCACTTGGCTGCAAGAGTGTTGGTCACTCTCATAGTGCACTTGGCTGCAAGAGTGTGGTGGTCACTCTCATAGTGCACTTGGCTGCAAGAGTGATGGTCACTCTCATGGTGCACTTAGCAGCAAGAGTGTGGTGGTCACTCTCATAGTGCACTTGGTTGCAAGAGTGATGGTCACTCTCATAGTGCACTTGGCTGCAAGAGTGGTGGTCACTCTCATAGTGCACTTGGTTGCAAGAGTGTGGTGGTCACTCTCATAGTGCACTTGGTTGCAAGAGTGTCTTGGTCACTCTCATGGTGCACTTAGCAGCAAGAGAGTGGTGGTCACTCTCATAGTACACTTGGTTGCAAGAGTGGTGGTCACTCTCATAGTGCACTTGGTTGCAAGAGTGGTGGTCACTCTCATAGTGCACTTGGTTGCAAGAGTGTGGTGGTCACTCTCATAGTGCACTTGGTTGCAAGAGTGTGGTGGTCACTCTCATAGTGCACTTGGTTGCAAGAGTGTCTTGGTCACTCTCATGGTGCACTTAGCAGCAAGAGAGTGGTGGTCACTCTCATAGTGCACTTGGTTGCAAGAGTGATGGTCACTCTCATAGTGCACTTGGCTGCAAGAGTGGTGGTCACTCTCATAGTGCACTTGGTTGCAAGAGTGATTATCACTCTCATAGTGCACTTGGCTGCAAGAGTGGTGGTCACTCTCATAGTGCACTTGGCTGCAAGAGTGTGGTGGTCACTCTCATAGTGCACTTGGTTGCAAGAGTGTATTTATGGTTTAGTCATACAACTCACAACAAATTCTATAAAATTGAAAGATCTCATAAAAATAACGGAGGGACATGATTAACAAAGCACTATTACGCATCCATCAAAAACATTAAAGAGAACTTATCAAAAAGAAGTCGCTTATAAAAATTAACAACTATTATATTATCACCCAAAAAAAAAAAAGAATGTTTACTTAGATAAAGTGAACACAATAACACTCAGTACAAAACTCCAAGGATATAGGATGGTTATCCTTCAGTGCCAGTCGTGGGAAAGAAGTGAATAGTTAAACAGCCAAGGTTAATGTTTTAGTAGCTGACCTATATTCAGCTGGCCAGTGTACAGTGAGAGAATCATAGCAGAAAACGCCAAATATATCTATAAACTCAAGGAAAGTCAGGTTGTAGGTGGTGTTACTCCCCTCAGTGTTTTAAAAATGGCTGAGTCAGTAGACCAGGTTCAGGCAGTCAACAACACGACACAACCCCCGATAAATGGAACTGACGGGAATTTGGAAACATAAAACCATTGATTAAACCTTTCTGGTCTACCAGAATGGAAAGGAGTTAGAAGTTAATTGGTGAAGCCGGACTGTGAAGAGAGGTGGGAAGGGGAGTGTGTAATAAGGGGTTAACTGAAAGGGGGTGTGTGAAGTTAAGGGAAAAGTGAGCAGTGAAGAGGGTTTTGAAGAAGAAAATTTACTAGTAATTCAGTGGTGATTGCTAAAGCAGATACTAAGTGTACTATGGACTGGAAAAGAGAAATAAATATTATTGAATAATAAAATGGTATAAAATACCGACAGGTTGTTAGGTAAGACACATATGCAACAGTTAGGTATCTTTATTTTGAAACGTTTCGAAATAAAGATACCTAACTGTTGCATATGTGTCTTACATAAATATTATTGTATATGAGTAAAAGAGCGAAGAGTGAAAATGGCAGGCATTAGGGGGGTACAGGCTGTCATAATTATATTTATATTTCTTCTTCAATTCCATGAAGAAAGAAATCAGTCATGGGGGCTGGAAAAGGTGAATGGAGTAACAGCGCCCTGGACAGTAAAAGCCCAACAGTTGCCATCCTACCAGGACTCCAATGGAAATAAGTAAAGGACCCCAATGGAAATAAGTCACTCTGAGTTTTTTGGGTTATCCTAGGTTCTCTACACTTATGCTGCTATGTATGATAATTCTATGTAACTGTATTTGTGTATACCTGAATAAACTTACTGTCATGCCCCTATGGTTAACCTTTCTTTAATATTACATTGCGGTTATTTCCTTTAATAGCTAAATTGGTCCTTGTATTATTAAGGCTAATTCTTATTAACAATTATTATAATTTATGTAACATGGCCATAAGTTTAATTGAAGGTATAGTAACATGCCTGCCGCCCGGTGTGCCGGTGTATGATTAGCCGTGATGTTCGATGGTTATACCCCCCTCCCCCCCCGTTTATGTTCAACTACTCTACTGAGTGTTGGTGAGTCACGTCACGTGACTCACTTGACCTGTATGCTCAAGGTTGAGGGACGAGCAGTGAAGAAGTAGCAGCCAACGAGAACACTCCTGCTCGTCTCTGGTAACTGGTCAAGGTTTATTATCCGGCCTGGACATATTCTGTTTTAATCTGACTACTTCCAATTGGGAAAGAAAACTTTATACATTAAAGTAATGTCTCTCTCTCTCTCTCTCTCTCTCTCTCATATATATATATATATATATATATATATATATATATATATATATATATATATATATATATATATATATATATATATATATATATATTTCTGACCAAAACTAGAGTTTGTTTAAATCCTCCTGAAGTTCCATAACATCTACGTTTGAATCAATTATCCTACCTATCTTTGTGTCATCGGCGAATTTGCTCATATCACTAGTAATTCCCTCATCAAGATCATTGATATATACTATAAACAACAACGGGTCCACAGGGATCAGTCTTGGGCCCGTTGTTGTTTATAATATATATCAATGATCTTGATGAAGGAATTACTAGTGATATGAGCAAATTCGCCGATGACACAAAGATAGGTAGGATAATTGATTCAAACGTAGATGTTATGGAACTTCAGGAGGATTTAAACAAACTCTATTCTTGGTCAGAAAAGTGGCAGATGCAGTTCAATGTAGATAAATGCAAGGTTCTGAAGCTCGGGAGTGCCCATAACCCTAGTACTTATAAGTTAAATGATGTACAACTTAGCCATGCAGATTGCGAAAAGGACTTGGGGGTTATGGTGAGCAGCAACCTTAAACCAAGACAGCAATGCCTAAGCGTACGTAATAAGGCAAATAGATTACTGGGATTTATATCAAGAAGTGTAAGCAACAGAAGTCCAGAGGTCATACTGCAGCTTTATACATCATTAGTAAGGCCTCACCTAGATTATGCAGCTCAGTTCTGGTCTCCATATTACAAAATGGACATAAATTCGTTAGAAAACATTCAGCGTAGGATGACTAAATTAATACATAGCATTAGAAATCTTCCTTATGAAGAAAGATTGAAGACTCTTAAGTTACATTCACTTGTTAGACGAAGAATGAGGGGAGACCTGATCGAAGTGTATAAGTGGAAGATAGGTATTAATAAAGGGGATATAAATAAGGTCTTGAGGATGTCTCTCGAAGAGAGAACCCGCAGTAATGGATTTAAATTAGATAAGTTTAGATTTAGAAAGGACATAGGAAAGTATTGGTTTGGAAATAGGGTAGTTGATGAGTGGAACAGTCTATCTAGTTGGGTAATTGAGGCTGGGACTTTGGGTAGTTTCAAATCTAGGTTGGATAAGTACATGAGTGGGAGGGGTTGGATTTGAGTGGGACTTTCACATCAGAGCTTATTTCTTGGGTGGCATTGAAAATTGGGTTGGGCAAATGTTTTGTTAGTGGGATGAATTGTAAAGGTCCTGCCTAGTATGGGCCAACAGGCCTCCTGCAGTGTTCCTCCTTTCTTATGTTCTTATGTTCTTATATGTTATATCTAGGATCTCCTCCTAATCATCTGTTATGAAAGCCTTATATATTTTGGATAATATAGAACCAACATGCATTCTTAACTTACATACGATAATTCGTATATTATTTCTGGCTTTTTTGTATTATGAATATACTTAATTAAAATTAGTCATTCCGGAGGATCACTATTATTACCCTAACCTCTCTGACCAAAGTTGTTATGCTCTAAAAAAGAAGGAAATAGTGGTTACAATACTTGGAGTGTAACAAGTGGGGGCCTGTCCGGGAGCATAACATTGAATTTCGTTTAAAATGAATGTAGAGATGGCAGAGAGGTTTGAAGATATAACAAAGGAGAGATTACAGAATTTGAAGCTTCAATCTTATTGGCAATTAGCACGAAGCTTGGGCATAAAATACGACAGGCATTTCACTGCCCAGACAGTCAGATGTATGATACAGAATGTCCTTTTTCCAGATGAGCAGGATCCAGAGACTGAGAATGGAGAAGCAGATATTCCTTCTTTTTTGAATTCTTTACTACAGACACCTGAGGCCGAAACTACGACGCTAACAACCCCTACTGGAGACTACGGACATGACCTTCCCGATACTCAGAAACGCTACGCTGCTACAACGACTCCAATTCCATCTCCAAGGACTATATGGGGAACAGAACTCCATCAGGCTAAAGAAACGGTTCCAGGTAAACCCTTTACAGATGTTTTTGAAACGGAACATGAGAAAGTCGTATTGGATGATGAACACGTTCCACTTCAAATCTCTTTAGCCCTTTTGACTACTATTCAATCTAAGGAGAATTTCGAACGTCTAGAACGTATTTTATCGCTTCAAACCTCCTTTGTAGAAGCCCAGAGAAAATTAAAAAGGGAGAATTTTGAACGTGAATCTTTGCTTTATGAACGGGAAGTACTGAGGAAGAAAAGAGAATCGAGTAATATGTATACAATCCCTTCATTCGACCTTAGTAAAGCAGCCTCTTTGATGCCTAAATTTACTGAGGATAATTTAGATTCATTTTTTGAGGCATTCGAAAATCAGGCGAAGGTGATGCAATGGCCTCCTAAATATTGGGCTGCTTTAATACATTCATCTTTAATAGGAAAAGCTCAAACCATAACTTCAAACTTACCTTTTGAACAATATTCTGATTATTCTCAGGTAAAAGCCCAACAGTTGCCATCCTACCAGGACCCCAATGGAAATAAGTAAAGGACCCCAATGGAAATAAGTCACTCTGTCTGACTTTTTTGGGTTATCCTAGGTTCTCTACACATATGCTGCTATGTATGATAATTCTATGTAACTGTATTTGTGTATACCTGAATAAACTTACTTACTTACTTAAAGTAAATGTCACTATCGCCGCAAGGTATGGTAACACCACATACCCAAACAAAAACAGTGGCACACAGCTTTTATTGTAGCGCTCTTAAGTGGTGATATCCAAATTAATCCGGGACCTCAAACTATTGTGCAGAGGCAAAACAGACAGATAAATGACGGTGATAGTGACGGTCTAGTAGTTAGGAATGATAACCTTAACTCCATATGTAATGCATGCATAGGTCAATGTGAGACAATACAGCCATTATTATCTCAAACACTACCAAACAGGTGCATACACTGTACTAAAGTATGCATGAAAAACAGAAAAGGCACCTTATGTAAAATGTGTAAGGGGTGGGTGCATGATGGATGTATGTACAATTATAGCAACGGTGCCAGAATTCATTTTGTGTGTAACAAATGCACTTTGGCACAGTTACCCTTTAGCAATGATGACATTGATTTACCTAATTTTAATACAAATGACCCATTGCCATATATTGATGATTATAATTCTTTTATGAAAACAGGCCTTCACTTTATTCACGTCAACGCAAGATCACTTCTTCCTAAATTGGCAGAGATTAGGATTCTAGCTAACAATATTATTGCGGCAGTTATAACCATCTCTGAATCCTGGTTGGATGATACGGTGACTGACGACGAGGTCAAAATAGAAGGTTACAATATAAAACGCTTAGCAAGGAACAGAAAGGGTTGTGGAGTATGTGCCTACATTAGAAATGACTTAGCTTACAACCCAAGACCTGAGTTAAATAACAATAAACTGGAGATTCTATGGGTTGAAGTGCTGCTTCTCAAGACCAAACCCATCTTAGTAGGAACTAGTTACCGCCCTCCTACCCAGGACCAGTTCTTAGAAGACTTTTCCAGAGTATTGTCCGGACTTGAAAACAATTGCGAGACAATAATACTGGGCGACTTCAATATCTGTTTTCAGCAGCAAAATAACGGGCTATGCAAAAGGTATAAGCAAATTCTAGGTTTAAATAGTCACACTCAACTAATTAATACACCAACCCGGATCACACAGTTCTCAGCCACCCTAATTGACCACATACTTTGTAACCGCGCTAAGAACATTAGTCAGTCAGGCGTCATTACCACAGGTCTTAGTGATCATTTCATCATTAACTGCACCAGGAAAATCACTAGGGATAGGATAGGCCTACACAGGACAATAAAAATGAGGTCAACTAGAAACTACAGTAAAGAAACACTGGTAAATAGGCTACACAATTGTGAATGGGCAGAGATAACAAGTTGCACGGACGTAAACGATGCCTGGGAAAAATTCAAAACAATGTTCACTACCATCCTTGATAATATTGCACCAGTTAAAGAGGTTAGGATTAAACGAAGAACTGAACCCTGGATGACTACTGAGATATTAGATAATATGAAATTCAGAGACCTGCTGCTATAAAGATTTAAAGCAAACAGACAGGATAGTGCAGCACTAAATGAATTCCAAAATGTGAGGAACAGAGTACAGACTTACAAAAGGAGCAAAGGCAAAGTACTATTGCTCAAAAATTGAAGAGTATAAGCATAACCCCAGAAAGCTCTGGCAACAACTAAAACAGTTGGGATATAGCCATAAGCCAGTAGATAGGTCAAACACAGTACTCACTATCGATAATGAGGTATGCCACGAAACATCTAAGGTGGCAAATTGCTTTAATTCCTACTACATATCAGTTGCATCAACCCTAGTAAGTAAACTACCAGCTGCATCAAATACCTTTAACACAGACTGTTAAGTTTCAAAAATACTATACCAATAAAGGGGTAACCCCAAACAGTTGTCAACTAGTAAGTGTATCTCATGACTTTATTCAAAAAGAACTAAGCAGGTTAAACCCAACTAAGAGCACAGGCCCTGATAACATCCCGTCTAAGTTCCTAAAAGATTGTGCTTCTGAACTGTCAATCCCTATTGCTCACATAATAAATCTATCAATCACCACTAATACCGTGCCGGAGGAGTTCAAGGAGGCCAGAGTTACTCCTGTCTTCAAGAAAAATAGTAGGTCTGATGTCAGCACCTATAGGCCTGTTAGTATACTCAGCATAATATCGAAAATTCTAGAGAGGGCGGTATACTCTCAAGTAGTTAAGTACCTTAATGGCAACAACATTCTCCATAGCTATCAATCGGGCTTTAGAAGATCCTACTCAACCGACATCTCCCTAATTAACCTGATGGAATACCTGAGAACTGAAATGTCAAAGGGGAACCTCATAGGTATGGTAACCTTAGACCTGCAAAAGGCCTTCGATACTGTCAACCACAATATATTATGTAAGAAACTTCAAGCTATCGGTATAGGTTCTGTAGACTGGTTTAAGTCCTACCTTACAATATGTAAGTTTTACAATATGTAAAACTGGTCAATTAGCAAGAACTCATTTAAAATTAAGCCCTTTCTAAAATTTTCTCTTATACGTTTAAAGATATATTTTTTTCATTAATGTTAATGTAAAAAAATTTAATTTTGCACCAAAAGAATCTTAGAAAACTTACCTAACCTTATTATAACAAGAGCCATTTATTTTAGCCTAACCCAACTAAATATATTTTAAATGCGTTTACAATAATTTAATACTAAACAAACACAATCAAATATATTTTTTTCGTTAGGTTCAGAATGATTTTGGCGAAATTATTGCATACACAAATTTTCACTTGTCCTATATGGCAAGATGAGCGTTGCTATTTAAGCCAAGATCGCAAGTTCTGCCTATTCGGCACGATATATATATATATATATATATATATATATATATATATATATATATATATATATATATATATATATATATATATATATATATATATATATATATATATATGCTAGAAAATTCACTGACCTTCTGAAGAAAGTCAACGATGCTCCTTCAAACAACAGATCCTGGCACAACTTTCTGCTTTTTGGCAATGCCTATTTGGCTGTCCCACCAAGGAGGGACAAGTCACATGTTATTAGGGCAATAAATGCATTGCCAAGGGATGACAACCTCGTCCGTCTCCCCCCTAGGACGACAAACACCCGCCGGGCAAATGCGAACAACAGGACACCCGACGACTCAAAAATCAGAGCCCAAATTAGCAAATAAATGGAAGAGCTCTGAGGCTTATAACCAGTGAGGATACCATCGTTCCCAAGGACGTCAGCACGGCGCAAGCTCTGAAGGACAAACATCCACCCACGGCTCCCAGTACCAACATTGACCTCCCTGACATTGCAGCAGGCGAAGAACATCTATCCTTACAGGATGCTGATGTGTATAAAGCTGCTATGTCATTTCCACAGGGCTCAGCAGTAGGTTTCACCGGTTTAAGGCCTCAACACTTAAAACAAATACTCAATCCAGCACTTGGTGAGGTTTCAGAGAGTGTGCTGTCTTAACTCACCAAATTTTCCAACCTGTGACTGGCTGGCAGTGTCCCAGAGGCCATCAGACCCCTTTTCTTTGGTGCCTCATTGTGTGCCCTCCGGAAAAAGGATGGCGGAATCAGGCCCATTACAGTGGGTAACATCCTTCGGCGCCTAGTCGCCAAGACTGCAGTAAGAAGGGTGAGTCAAGAGGCTGCTGCAATGCTGAAATCAACTCAGCTCGGTTTCGGCGTTCAAAAGGGCTGTAAAGCAGCTGCCCACGCAGCACGAGTATATATCAAAAACATGTCCGATGAAAAAGCCTTGGTCAAATTGGACTTTGCCAACGCTTTCAACTCAGTCAGAAGGGATGCTGCTCTCCAAGCAGTTTATAGAGACTTCCCTTCCCTTTATCCCTTCATAGAATCGTGTTATAGTGTGATTTCCAAACTATTGTTTGGGGACCATGAAACTGACTCATGTGAGGGCATGCAATAGGGGTACCCTCTCACTCCCTTTCTATTCTGTTTGGCATGCTGCTCTTACCTGTATTTTTTTTTGTACCTCTGTATGTATGCTAAAATTTCTAAATAAAATAAAAAAAAAAGTCACAGAAGCACTCTCCAGCGAGCTCAATATCTGGTTCCTGGATGATGGTACGCTAGCTGTCACAACAAAATCTCTCCTAGAGGACATCAGTAAAATTAAAGACATGGGAGAAAACCTGGGCCTTTCTTTAAACCCCACTAAATGTGAAATAGTTTCTACCAATCAAAAGATGATCCAGAATATTAGCGCCACTTTACCAGGAGCACGAGCCATTGATCCAGCCAATAGCACTCTCCTTGGTGCTCCTCTTGGGTCCAATGCCATCGATCTGATCCTAGAAAAAAAAGTCTCAGACCTCCGGACGATGGAAAGCAGGATGAAAGACATTGACACACATGATGCCTTCTACCTACTCACCAGGTGCCTGTCAATCCCAAAACTTACCTACTTTCTGAGATGCTCCCCAGCCTTCAGCAGTCCAAAACTCAAGGAATATGACTCTCTTCTAAAGACCATGCTGAAGAGTGTATTGAATCTTTCCCTTGAAGATGGACAGTGGTTGCAAGCCTCACTTCCGGTCAGGCTTTGGGGGCTAGGAGTTCGCAGATCCTCCTAGATTGCTCTACCAGGTTTCCTATCCTCTTCCATAGCATCAAACGAGTTGATAAGACAAATTCTTCCTGATAACCTTAGTGACTCAGCAGGAATACAGGACCCTAGCTATGCCAGTCCCAACACTGAATGGGAGACTCTTGCTGCTCTAGCACCAAACACTAGTGCAGCACTGGCTAACAAACAGTCAAGCTGGGATGGCCCGATCACTGAAAAGGTGCTTGCCAACATGCTCAGAGCTGCAACATCAGATAGGGAGACTGCCCATCGCCAGGCTGTGAGAGCACCTCACTCCGGGGACTTCCTCCAAACAGTTCCCATATTGGCAATGGAAACACGACTCGACCCTAAGACCCTCCGAATTGCAGTGGCTCTGCGCCTTGCTGCCCCAATTCAAACAGAATATATGTGTATTTGCGGTGAAGCGCAAGCAGACCAATACAGTCTACATGATCTTAACTGTTCCAAAACCAAGGGCTGGCATGCACGACACAATGAGGTCAACGACATCATAAAGAGAACCCTTGCTACAGCTGGATGCCCAACCAAGAGGGAGCCCCGATTACTAGCAGCCAACAATACCCACAACACAGCAAACCGCCCCGACGGGATCACCATCTATCCTTGGAAGAAGGGCAAGCTCTTAGCATGGGACTATACCTATGTGTCCACATTGGCTGACACCTTCATCCATCACAGTGTTGGGTGACAGGGAGGAGCTGCTGACCACAGGGAGGAGCTGCTGACCACAGGGAGGAGCTGCTGACCACAGGGAGGAGTACAAGATCAGGAAGTACAGGGACATAAGCCAACAGTATCAATTTGTCCCAGTGGGATCAGAGACCTTGGGATCATGGGGAAAAAATGCCACTTGTTTCCTCAAAGAAATGGGTTCCAGACTCATCGACACCACTTTCATGTTCCAGTGCCTCAGTGTAGCCATCCAGAGGGGAAATGCTTGCTGCATACTTGGCTCGCATCCAGCTCCAGAGGAGCTGCAGGAAATTCATGTTCTTTAATACATTGTACCATTGTATTCATGTTTGTGTTTTTCTGGATGCATATATATATATATATATATATATATATATATATATATATATATATATAAATATATATATAAATATATATAAATATATATATATATATATATATATGTCGTGCCGAATAGGCAGAACTTGCGATCTTGGCTTAAATAGCAACGCTCATCTTGCCATATAGGACAAATGAAAATTTGTGTATGCAATAATTTCGCCAAAATCATTCTGAACCTAACGAAAAAAATATATTTCACTGTGTTTGTTTAGAATTAAATTACTGTAAACAAATCTAAAATATATTTAGTTGGGTTAGGCTAAAATAAATTGCGTTTGTTATAATAAGGTTAGGTAAGTTTTCTAAGTTCCTTTTGGTGCAAAATTATAAATTTTTACATCAACATTAATGAAAAAAATATATCTTTAAACATATAAGAGAAAATTTTAGAAAGGACTTAATTTTAAATGAGTTCTTGCTAATTGACCAGTCTTACATATTCGGCACGACATATATATATATATATATATATATATATATATATATATATATATATATATATATATATATATATATATATATATATATATACATTATATATATATATATATATATATATATATATATATATATATATATATATATATATATATATATATATATATATATATATATATATATATAGTGCGTCCAGCACTCACAATACTCTGGCAAGACGGTTGAGCCTCCTTCAGTTGTGGGCTGGAGGCTGAGCTGCTCACACCCCAGAGATTGTTTACTAACAGGTAATTTACACAATTAAAACGTTTCTTTTTCATTAATTTTCAAATTGGAGTTATTCTCTTCAACAATTTGTAATGATGTTGGAAGTTGTTATAGTTTATACCTCTCTGCCCGATTTGAACACGTATGCCTAACTTATTCCTCTTGGCCTGACTTAAAACTCTCTCTTTTACTTAAACCCATCTGCCTGGCTAATATAATTTCGTACCCCTTCATTTAGGAATATGCTGGCGAATAACTAGATTAGTGGTGTAACTTCCCTACTCCAAGTGATTGTTCTAGAATGAAAGTATCAGTAGTCTAGTAGTTACTTCCCTCATCCAACTGTAGTACAAGTTACGGTGTTATATTAAGAGTATCGGTAGTCTAGTAGTTACTTCCCTCGTACAACTGAAGTACAAGTTACGGTGTTATATTAAGAGTATCAGTAGTCTAGTAGTTACTTCCCTCGTCCAACTGTAGTACAAGTTACGATGCTATATTAAGAGTATCAGTAGTCTAGTAGTTACTTCCCTCGTACAACTGTAGTACAAGTTACGATGCTATATTAAGAGTATCAGTAGTCTAGTAGTTACTTCCCTCGTACAACTGTAGTACAAGTTACGATGGTTTATTAAGAGTATCAGTAGTCTAGTAGTTACTTCCCTCGTACAACTGAAGTACAAGTAACAATGGTTTATTAAGAGTATCAGTAGTCTAGTAGTTACTTCCCTCGTACAACTGTAGTACTAGTTACGATGGTTTATTAAGAGTATCAGTAGTCTAGTAGTTACTTCCCTCTTCCAACTGTAGTACAAGTTACGATGGTTTATTAAGAGTATCAGTAGTCTAGTAGTTACTTCCCTCTTCCAACTGTAGTACAAGTTACGATGGTTTATTAAGAGTATCAGTAGTCTAGTAGTTACTTCCCTCTTCCAACTGTAGTACTAGTTACGATGATTTATTAAGAGTATCAGTAGTCTAGTAGTTACTTCCCTCTTCCAACTGTAGTACTAGTTACGATGATTTATTAAGAGTATCAGTAGTCTAGTAGTTACTTCCCTCGTACAACTGAAGTACAAGTTACGATGGTTTATTAAGAGTATCAGTAGTCTAGTAGTTACTTCCCTCTTCCAACTGTAGCACTAGTTTCGATTTTTTATTAAGAGTATCAGTAGTCTAGTAGTTACTTCCCTCTTACAACTGTAGTACTAGTTACGATGGTTTATTAAGAGTATCAGTAGTCTAGTAGTTACTTCCCTCTTACAACTGTAGTACTAGTTACGATGGTTTATTAAGAGTATCAGTAGACTAATGGGTTTACTTCCATCTTCCGACATCCTGCCGCGGCCTTATTTTCACCTTTGCTATCTATCAGGTAAAGTTTACCACATGTAACTTAACAATAGATTTCATTTTATTTTATTTTATTTGATGTACTTGTGATATATAAGATTTAAAGTTGGTTTGTGACAAGATATTCCAGCAAAGATTACACTTAGTGCCAGATATTTATTACTTAATAAAGGAGTCGATGTCAATGTATTTAACGTTGTTGTTGCTGTTTGTTGTTGTTATTGTTATTATTGTTGTTATTGTTCCTGCTGTTTTTACTTTTCTTTTTGCTTTTGTTGTAGTTATTGTTCTTTCTATTGTTCAAGTTGTTTCTGTTATTTTGTGTTATTGTGATGGAGTTGTATACCTTGTGTTTACCTGTGGTGGGTTTCGGGGGTCAACGCCCCGTGGCACGGTTTGTGACCAGGCCTGGTGGTGGATCAAAGCGTGATCAACCAGGCTGTTACTGCTGGAGGCACGCAAATCAACGCATGAATCACAACCCGGCTTTTCATGTACTGACTTTACGTTATCTAACAATAGGTGGTAAGAATAAGTGAGAGGTGGGGAAAGATGGATCAGTAAACATTGTTGTTAACATCAAGATGACGGAGATGTGAGTCACACAGTGATGAGATGTTTATTACCAAATGTATTTGAAGCAGCCATAAGTTCAAAATCCTGTACAATAATATAAATCAAATATAATATTAAACAAACATTAACTCTTCGTAAAGTTAGTGACGACTGATACATTTTTCATACAATAATGGTAAGGAAGTGAATAATTTGCAGTGTTAATTATTTAAAATATCTCACACACAGGGCAGAGAAGGTGCTGAGTCAGGATGAGTGAGGTTCCTGCGCCGAAGTACGTGGTGCTGGGCCCAGCTGATCTAGACGAGGTGATGACTTTGCTTGCTAAGTATTACTTCACCCGAGAAAGCACAGTGAGTCATCAATGATGTTAAATCAACAATTTTTACTTAAATTATGTTAACCTCATTTTGGTACATCCAAATTCTCCGAATCTTTTAATGGAAGCTGCGAGGAAGACAACTTTTAACTATCGAAGGATCTACTAAAATGAGAGTGTTTTTCCTAAATTTTATTTCACATTTATAGCTAATTCTACGAGGCACGGAATATAACTTGCAAACACCGAGTTATTCTGCTAGTTTCAGAATGATTTATCAAATCCTAGCGTTCGTAAGATCATTAGTCTCGTTGTCTCCCACCATCACCAAACATTCACGTTCAAGCATGTTGGCATGTACAAACACACACAAACACATATGTGCTGTCTAAACACTCTCTCAAGCTCTAACTCTCTTTCCCACTTAAGTAAAATAATTCAGAATAAACCACTGTCTTCCACCATTCATCCCCACCAACATCCCTATTCCTAATCTCGCCAGTGCAGGATCCTTTCTCATAAGCACTACCCTCATCACAAACTCAAAGCCCCATATCGTCTGCTCTCCACCATACCTGTCCTCCCTCACAGACACTCAGGGCCTCACCTCATCCAAGTGAAAGATTTATCACATCATCCAGCCATCGTCTTTACCACTATCTTCGACCTCTTCAAAAACCTTCAAATTCTCACCTGTCACGAATACCTGGAAAACAGGGAATCAGCTATGTTAGGTAAGGTTCGTCAGGAAATAAACATTTTAAGAAAAGAAAAAAGGAACTTGATACCCATATAGTCTATTTCACATCCTAACCTAAACACGAGAAAGGGTATCTGCCAAATAGTTATAATTCTCAGATATGTGGAGGATCTTGACATTATAAGGCTGCAGCCTGAAACTCCATCTCAACACTATGGTGTTATAGTTTTTCATGACGTTGAGGTAGATTAGAGTGTTACGCTTTCTGTAGACTGTGACCCCATTAAATGACTGTCCAAGGAAAATGTCAAAGTGTTCCAGCATAAGTATCAGAACCAGAATTTCTTTGTCTATAGTACAACATACCCATTGATGTTATTGATACTTGGCTAAAAAAATATGCCACAGGCTGCAACCACTCCTCTTCAGATGTTTGTAAAATTACTGCCCTCACCCATGAGGCACATGCATCAACCTATAACTTAAAATATTTAAAAAATTCTGGAGACAGGAGAATGGGTGCATTATTTAAAATAGAGAAGCGTATGTAGAAACCTACCATATGTAAGAATCGCTGGAGGGATTTGGTATCATGAGGTACTGCGTAATTCTTAATGGTAGGAGTTTTAAGTAATTCAGGGGCCACTTTACCACTACCTACCTCATGGCCCAAAAACGTAATAGTAGACTGACTAAAGAATGATTAACATAGGTTAACAGTTAACTGACAGTCCCTAAACCTTATAAATAGAGCTTTAAGTTGGGCAACATGTTGGTTTCTCGTATCAGAAACTACTACTATATCGTCTAGATATGCTGTCATGCCTTCAAGTCTTCAATATCCTGACGGATCAGCCTTTGGAATGTGGCAGGTGAATTCTGCGTTCTGATTGTGGTCACTGAATTGATAATGACCTCATGGAATTACAAGGACAGAGATTTAGGTGCATGATAGTAACAGTTAAGGAGGTCTAGTATGCATACAAAAGGTGTGAAAAAACTGCTTAGATAAATTCACTTTCTGCATGAAACAAACATAAGACAATTATTAGTTATCTTTTAATATCACAATTTCCTGCAGCCGCTTCCGGGAAATCCCTTTGTGATGCTGTCTCAATGTCAACAGAGGTTGTTGATTAACAAGTTAGTTTGTCATACAATTTCCCCAAAAGGAGAATATATCCAGCATTTCACTATTATCTTAAATGGGTAGTGGCACTCACTGAGTTTTGTAATGGTATTCCTATCATTGTTTATAAGACAGACAATATTCTACTTACATATACTGTACCTTAACCCTTCAGTGTTTTGGGGTAAATGAAAGAGGAATAAAACCTGCCTGACTCATAGCTGGATTCCTGTGTCATTGATGTTGACACAAGATCGATATCGGAGACTTGATTAAGACTAACAAAGTGTCTAGGAATGTGGAATGTTGCACTAATGTTTGTCACGTTGGGAATGTTCATTGCAATCACTGGCAGTATCTGTTACATTCTACATCACTCCATACCATCATTTGTTCACAGTTATGTGGACTTATTAACAGCAGGGAGAGCACTAAATAACACTGTATATTTCAGCACTGTCAATGTTCAGTCAAGAAAGTCGCACAGAGGCATTATACACTCTATGTAATTAGTTCTACGTTGAATTTCCTGACTTGTATAAGGGACCTAGTTTCCTGAGATTGTCCGAATGGTCACTACTGTCCCTTTGTCTATTAATGATAAGGCGGCAATGCCCTCATGACACACACTTCCCATCCGTTCCTTGAAGCAATCTAAAGCTCATTATCAACAAATTGAGGTGTTAGCAACACTGTTTTTTTGCGCACCAAACTTGTTACCAACACTTCTAAAATTGCCTCCTCTCCTTCTCTCTATCATTTTGGCAAATGCACGTTGCTCTCTTTTGTTGCTTCAAGAAATAGTTTTGCCAATTTGAGTGCCAAAAGAGATGACTCACCTTGAGAAAAGCACTGTAAACCACCTGCTTCACGAAATTGCTGGTCTTATTGCTCTGGGGTTAGTCCCCCCCCCCTCCTCCACATTACGAAGAAACCAAAGCAGAGATCTGCGATTAATATCCCTTGTAGCAGCAGACATCTCTCATGCGTCATACCTGATTCAACCTTCAATTTAGTCACAAAACTGTGCAGCAGTAATAGTTCGTTGATATTCTATGGAAACAGAACAAGAATTCGCCAGCAGCGATATAGAGATAGTATGGGGAAATTTAGGAGAGTACACTCAGACACCAGTTGTGGAAAATACTGTATATTTTCCAGAAATACAGTAGTTATATGTATATAGATGGCCATACTGTATTTAATAACATTTATGTCATAGAAAATGGGAAAATGAGCCTGCGCCTGCGCAGATAAATGTAATTTTCCACATTTAATTTGCCCATTGGTCCTTCGAACTGGATGTAATTAGTGAAGTCATTAATTAGTTAATTACTTAATAATTATATGTGAAATGACAGTGTAGTGGATTATAATTATTACAATATTAATTTGGATAAGCCAAGTCAAGTGTGGCTAAAAATTATATTGTGCATAATATTAATTTTGCTTTAATTTGTATAATATTAATTTGATAAGGCAATTCTGGCCAAGATTTATATCAGTGTATGTGTAATTGATAAGACAAGTGTAGCTAAATATTATATTGTGTATAATATTAATTTTGCTATGTCAAATTCTGGCAAGGTTTTATATTAATTTGCATAATAATTTTGATAAGCCAAGTCTGGCTAAAGGTTTGTTAGTATTAATGTACATTTAAAGTTTATATTATAATTTTTTTGCATGTAATTGCTAAGCTCAAGTAGCTAGGATTTATTCAAACGTAAGTGGTATCAGTGTTGTAAGTTGTAATCAGTGTTATTAATTAAGTTGAATTTAATACATTGCATCATGGCTGAAAATGAGGAAATTAATGTAGAACACAAACATATGAAATATAGAGTAAAGAAAGCATTAGTGCAAGCTTGAAAGGGTCATGTAAACAAGGCATATAATAAATGTTTGGAATTAATGAATCAAGAAACTGTGAATACTGATGATTTAAAATTGTATTTAGATGCTTTAGGTAATAGATATGATTCATACAAATTATATTACAATAAATATGAAGGAGATTTGTTAGTAAACTGTGTAGATGAGACTGAAGTAGATCTTATGAATAATCAGTATTACGAATTAGAGGAAAAGATTCTTTCTTGTAAAAGTCTGGCCTTGAATAAATTAAAATGTGTAAACCAGGCAGTTAATCAATCTGCTCCAACAAATAAGATGTCTGCCAAAACTCCCAGAATTATGTTTACCTGTATTTAATCCTGGAGAAAACTGAGAGGTGTTTTGGACAATTTTTAAAGCAGCTGTGCATGACAGAAGTGACCTAGCCTGTGTAACTAAATTATTTCACCTCAAAGGACAGGTAAGAGGAGATGCTCACATACTCATACAAGCCTTTCCCAATGTAGATGATTCTTACAAGGAAACAGTTGACTTGTTGAAGGTCACTTACAGTAATACAGAACAAAGTAGGTTGGATCTAGTGAATATCATTGTTAATTTAAAATCTCCAGATCACACTTACAAACGTTTACAGCAGTTTAGAGTTAAATTGGAGAGCACTCTCAAAACTTTAAGTAATAAATATAATCTGAAGGAATCAAACTGGTTATTGAGTGCCATTGTACAGAATAAATTAAGCTGGAAAACACTTGAATGACTCTCTAACAAACATCACAAGGGTTATTTTGGTCTGGGGGAAATAAGACTAGGTCTACAAGAATTAATTGTGCAGTTGCAGACCAGACAACCAACTCATTTTAAAGATGCACCACATAATAACTCTAAGGTATCTGTAAAGTTTCACAAAGGGAAAAATTATCCCAATGGTAATAATCAAAATTCATTTCCTAAAAATAGATGCATATGTGCATCAGATGTTTAGGTAATCACAATATAAAGTATTGTCATGCCAAATTAATCTACTATTATCAATGTCACAAAGGAAGACACCATATAGTCATGTGTAAGGGTTAATGTTGATAATAATGATAATGTTGACAATCCTGACACAACAGTAGTTAATGTAAAAATTGCTGCTAATGTTAATAATGATGGTTTTGCTGAAGTAGCCTTACCTGTGTTACAGGTAAAAATTGATGATGAAAGGCATAAATCAAAAAATGTAAATGCATTATTGGATCAGGGATCCCAGCGTACTTTCATAAAGCGTAATTGTCTTGATGGTATGAAAGTACAGATGGGAGATACCACAGCTTTAAAATTATCTGGTTTTCTCTCGGATAAAAGGTCTCAATTGTATGACACTGTTTATGTAACTGTCAGGTTGGGCAATGAGAAAAAACGTGTTAATGCAGTAATTGTAGATAGACGTCCAGAGAAAATATCAACAAAAGGGCTTAGTAAAGCTACAGAAAGGCTATAACATAATGTAAATTTAGCACCTTCTGGTGTAAGTGATGATTCTGAAGGCCCAATAAATATTTTGATAGGTAGTGACTATTATGCCTCCTTTGTAAAGGGTATGGTAAAGAAATAAGAACATAAGAACATAAGAAAGGAGGAACACTGCAGCAGGCCTGTTGGCCCATACTAGGCAGGTCCTTTACAATTTATCCCACTAACAAACATTTGACCAACCCAATTTTCAATGCCACCCATGTGGTGTCACCCTTCTGAAGACTGCAGGAGACCATGTAATGTATGGTAGGATTCCTCGTAATAGTAATGCATGACTAGAGGAAACTACAAATACCATAACTGTGTGTCTTATTCATTAAATCGTACCCCAGTATAATTCTTCCATAGATGATGGTGTTGAGCCAGTGCATAAATTGTGGGAATTAGAAGGCATTGGAATAAATGTAAATGAAGAAAGTCCAGACGATTCTTTTACTCAGGAACAGTACCTGAGAGATGTAAAATTTGAATCTGGACAATACTGGGTACGACTTCCGTGGAGACTGAACCATCCAAAATTTCCCACTAATTACAGAATGGCATATGGACAGTAAAAGGCTCAGCTCCGCGAAGTGAGTAAGACACCAGAATTGTTGACTGCCTATAATGATATAATTGCTGAGCAGTTAATTAATAAATTTATAGAAGAGGTACCTCCTGAGCAAGCCAAAATTCATGGTCACTATTTGCCACATCACGGAATGAAGAAGGATTCTAAGACCACTCCTCTGAGGATTGTGTTTAATTGTAGTGGCAGGAGTAACAAAAATGTACCTAGTTTAAATGACTGATGACATGTGTGTCGTTGACGGAAAAATTAGGAGATATCTTATTAAATTTCAGAGTGAAGAATTATGCCTTTACGGCTGACATAAGTAAAGCTTTACTAAGAGTGGGTTTACAAGAGGCAGACCGGGATTGTACCTGCTTCTCATGGCCTGAGAATCCTATTGACCCACTTAGCCCTCTGAAAACCTTTCTCTTTAGGAGCGTATTATTTGGTGCTACATCCAGTCCGTTCCTATTTAAAGCGATGATAAATGCAAACCTTAAACGTATGGGAAGTCCATTGAGTAAAGTAATGAGCAAACAATTTTATGTGTACAATTTCCTAGGAGGTAGGTTACTGAAAGCAGTGAAGAGTTTTTACGAGGATAGTGAGGCTCAAGTTAGAGTACATAGGAAAGAGGGAAATTATTTCCCAGTAAAAGTAGGCCTTAGACAAGGATGTGTGATGTCACCGTGGTTGTTTAATATGTTTATAGATGGGGTTGTAAGAGAAGTAAATGCGAGGGTCTTGGCAAGAGGCGTGGAGTTAAAAGATAAAGAATCACACATAAAGTGGGAGTTGTCACAGTTGCTCTTTGCTGATGACACTGTGCTCTTGGGAGATTCTGAAGAGAAGTTGCAGAGATTGGTGGATTAATTTGGTAGGGTATGCAAAAGAAGAAAATTAAAAGTGAATACAGGAAAGAGTAAGGTTATGAGGATAACAAAAATATTAGGTGATTAAAGATTGGATATCAGATTGGAGGGAGAGAGTATGGAGGAGGTGAATGTATTCAGATATTTGGGAGTGGACGTGTCAGCGGACGGGTCTATGAAGGATGAGGTGAATCATAGAATTGATGAGGGGAAAAGGGTGAGTGGTGCACTTAGGAGTCTGTGGAGACAAAAAACTTTGTCCTTGGAGGCAAAGAGGGGAATGTATGAGAGTATAGTTTTACCAACACTCTTATATGGGTGTGAAGCATGGGTGATGAATGTTGCAGCGAGGAGAAGGCTGGAGGCAGTGGAGATGTCATGTCTGATAGCAATGTGTAGTGTGAATATAATGCAGAGAATTCGTAGTTTGGAAGTTAGGAGGAGGTGCGGGATTACCAAAACTGTTGTCCAGAGGGCTGAGGAAGGGTTGTTGAGTGGTTCGGACATGTAGAGAGAATGGAGCGAAACAGAATGACTTCAAGAGTGTATCAGTCTGTAGTGGAAGGAAGGCAGGGTAGGGGTCGGCCTAGGAAAGGTTGGAGGGAGGGGGTAAAGGAGGTTTTGTGTGCGAGGGGCTTGGACTTCCAGCAGGAGTGCGTGAGCGTGTTTGATTGGAGTGAATGGAGACAAATGGTTTTTAATACTTGACGTGCTGTTGGAGTGTGAGCAAAGTAACATTTATGAAGGGGTTCAGGGAAACCGGGAGGCCGGACTTGAGTCCTGGAGATGGGAAGTACAGTGCCTGCACTCTGAAGGAGGGGTGTTAATGTTGCAGTTTAAAAACTGTAGTGTAAAGCACCCTTCTGGCAAGACAGTGATGGAGTGAATGATGGTGAAAGTTTTTCTTTTTCGGGCCACCCTGCCTTGGTGGGAATCGGCCAGTGTGATAATAAAAAAAATAATAATTTCCTGGGTGTGACGTCAACTGAAGAGGAACTGTTAATGACTTATGGAGAGGCTAATAAAATAATGCAAAGTGCAAATATGCCTCGGAGGGAATGAAATGGTAATTCTTCCAAATTAAAGTACAAAATAAGCAAATATTACAATGGAGATTAAGTGCCAAAATGTAGTAATGTATTGGGATTAACTTGGGATACTGAGAAAGATTTGTTAATGGTAAAACATTATAAATACAGTAGGCCAAGTAAATTAACTGAGAGAGTCTTGCTTGCTGAAGTTTCCAAAAGTTTTGATCCACTAGGTCTAGTTTCACCCCTTACTATAAAAGGGAAATTATTAATACAAGAAGCATGGAAACATAAATGTGCTTGGGATGAAATTCTACCTGAGGAATTCATTAACAGGTGGGATGAATTAATTGGTGATTATGAGAAAATTCCAATGTTGGAGTTCTCACGCCAGGTGGCCAATCCAAATGGGAAAAATGTACTACTCATTTTTTGTGATGCTTCAAAATTGGCATATGGAGCAGTTGCTTACCCTCAATGTAATAGTGTTATTTCTCTTGTTATGTCTAAGGCTAAAGTGTCTCCAATTAAATCACATACTTTACCTCAGTTGGAATTAACAGCCATTTATGTACTCGTCAAATTAGCAAATTATATAAGAAATAAGTTGCAGTAGATAAATATTAGCGACACTGTAATTTGGTCTAATAATGAGGTATCCTTACAATGGATTCGTAATGGAAACAGTAAAATTGTGTACATACAAAACAGAGTTGCTGAAATTAATCAGATGCAAGAGAAGTATATAAGTTTGGGTCAGCATATGTTAACCTTTAATCATATACCAGGTGAGGAGAATCCAGCTGATTTCTTGTCTCAAGGTTTACCTTATGCTAAATTTGTAAATGCTGTATCATGGTTTAAGGGACCGAGCTGGTTGGTAAATAAAGCTAATTGGCCTGTACAAAAGGCGTATATTGCTCCTGTTGAAATTACTGTGACCACTGCTCCAATAGTTTGTCCTTCTTTAGCCATTGATATAAATAGGTATTCTTCTTTACCCAAACTAATCAATGTAACTAAGTTGGTGTTTAAATTTCTAAACAAGATGAATATTTCATGTAAGTTTTCACATCCTCTTGAATATTGGATAAAGGGGGTACAGGAGGAAATCTATGGAAATGAGATTAAATTGAAGATGGAAAGAAAAATTGTGAAATTATCCATAATAGAGAAGTTGGGGCTGTATTTAGAGAACAATGTAATTATGTGCAGAGGTAGGTTACAAAATGCTGAATTGGGTGATTATGCTAAACTCCCTATCTTACTGCCCAAAACTCATCATCTAACAAATTTAATTGTTCTAAATGCCCATAAAAATGTAATGCATGGTGGAATAAAAAATACCTTAAATTGTATTAGGGAAACTTTCTGGATTCCACAAGGATGACAAAGTGTAAAAAGGGTGATTAAATCTTGTGTAATATGTCGCCGTGTGGATGCCAGATCTTATATGTACCCAGGTCCTCAACCATCGCCAAAGGAGTGTGTACAATTAGTGAAACCATTTGATGTAACAGGTGTAGACTATAGTGGTCCAATAATTGTAACAGGTACTTCAGATGGTGTTCCACTGAAAGTGTATGTTTGTTTGTTCACCTGTACTGCTACTTGGGCAGTTCATTTAGAAGTGGCACAGGACTTGTCTGCAGAACAGTTTATACAGCTGTTTCGAAAATTTGCAGCTAGGAAATTCTGTCCGAGATTGATGATTTCGGATAATGCCACAAATTTTGTACCATGTGCTCAGCACTTGATAGAATTAAATAATAGTAACGATGTTCAATCTCTGTTAACCCAGCGAGGGTGTACCTGGAAATTTATTACTCCTAGAGCCCCTTGGCAGGGTGTGGGCTGTACAAAAGACTTATAGACACAGTGAAGCAGTGTCTCCGTAAAGTACTACACAGGAAGAGAATTAATTTGGAAGAATTCCATGCAGTGTTAGTGGAAGCAGAGAATTGTATAAATAATAGGCATCTCTCGTACATGAGTGATACACCTGATGCAAATGTATTAACACCTTCTCACCTAATATGTGGAAAGAAATTGGAAGCTGCCCCTGTCTATAGAGATAATCAGGAAGAAAGTGATGAAGATTACAATGATGCAGCAGTGTTGTGTAATAAATTTAAAATGTTAAATAAAGTAATTGATCATTGGTCTAATGTGTGGCATAAGGAATATCTTCTTACACTACGTGAACACTTTTATGGTGCGACAGAGGCAGTAAATCGACAGACCATTCATCGAGGTGACATTGTGTTAATTGACACTGAACATCATCGAACATTGTGGCCTCTGGGCAAAGTATTGACATTGTACCCAGATGAACAAGGTGTTGTCTGGAATGTCAAAGTGTTGTGTCATGGCCAGGAAAGTTTACGCACAATTAATAAATTGATTCCCTTGGAATTAAATGACATTCAATCAAATGTAAATGAAAATCTAATAGAAAGTGACACAAGTGATACGGAAGGCAACGCTGACCAAGTGATGCAGGAAGAGGAAATCGTAGTAAGACCTACTAGGAGAACAGCCACTCAAGCCAGAACCGGCTGGAATCGTCTCCTAAAGGAAGGAGTACTTTGAATCGTTTAGCAACGAACTCTGCCCCGCCGTAGTGTGGAAAATACTGTATATTTTCCAGAAATACAGTAGTTATATGTATATAGATGGCCATACTGTATTTAATAACATTTATGTCATAGAAAATGGGAAACTGAGCCTGCACCTGTGCAGAAGAGACACTCGCCATTGTTTGTTTTGAATTGAGAGTAACAGACGTTAATTAATAATGTGAAGAATTTTCGTGCTCTAGAGGTTAAAATTGGATTGACACCTCTCAAATAGGAGGCGAAATTGTTGGATGTGCATTCCTGCATAACTTGATATATCAGGCGACTGGAGAAGACAGCTCCAGGAACCTCAGATAAGTCTTATGTAGTAACCTGGCCAGTGTTATTTTCATAGACAGACAGTGAGGTTTTCTGAGTATGATACACATTAATCTCCAGTCAAATTGGTGAGTGTTATGATTAAGATATATTCTCCTTCTGTTATATAAATGTGTGTACATATAATCCTTTTTTAATTTTAATATACAGTCAACAAATTTATATATTTACCAGCACTCCTGGTGATGTATATTTCATTTGTAATTAATAGGTCCAGAGCAACTTGTGGATATGACAGTGGTAGGTATCGAAGGGGGACATTTTGATGAGTTTTGGGCAGTAAGATAGAGTGTTTAGCATAATCACCCAATTCAGCATTTTGTAACCTACCTTTGCACCTAATTACATTGTTCTCTAAATACAGCCTCAATTTCTCTATTATGGAGCTTTTCACAATTTTACTTTCCATAATCAATTTAATCTCATTTCCATAGATTTCTTCCTGTACCCTCTTTATCCAATATTCAAGAGGATGTGAAAACTTGTATGAGACATTCATCTTGTTTAGAAATTTAAACACCAACTAAGTTACATTGATTAGTTTGGGTAAAGAAGAATACCTATTTATATCAATGGCTAAGGAAGGACAAACTATTGGAGTGGTGGTCACAGTAATTTTAACAGGACCAATATACACCTTTTGTACAGGCCAATTAGCTTTATTTACGAAAAAGCTCAGTGCTTTAAACCATGATACAGCATTTACAAATTTAGCATAAGGTAAACCTAGAGACAAGAAATCAGCTGGATTCTCCTCACCAGGTATATGATTAAATGTTAACATATGTTGACCCAAACTATTATACTTCTCTTTCTTCTGATTAATTTCAGCGACTCTGTTTTGTACGTACACAATTTTACTGTTTTCATTACGAATCCATTGTAAGGATACTTCATTATCAGACCAAATTACAGTGTTGCTAATATTTATCTCCTGCAACTTATTTCTTATATAATTACCTAATTTGACACCTACATAAATAGCTGTTAATTCCAACTGAGGTAAGGTACGTGATTTAATTGGAGACACTTTAGCCTTAGACATAACAAGGAAAGCAACTGCTCCATATGCCAATTTTGAAGCATCACAAAAAATGTGGAGTACATTTTTCCCATCTGGATTGGCCACCTGGTGTGGGAACTCTAACATTGGAATTTTTTCATAATCACCAATTAATTCATCCCACCTGTTAATGAATTCCTCAGGTAGAGTTTCATCTCATGCACATTTAAGCTTCCATGCTTCTTGTATTAATAATTTCCCTCTTTTAGTAATGTATGACACTAAGCCTAGTGGATCAAAACATTTGGAAACTTCAGCAAGCAAAACTCTCTTAGTTAATTTACTGGGAATACTGTAATTATTAGGTTTTAACATTAACAAATCTCACTCAGTATCCCAAGTTAATCCCAATACATTACTACATTTTGGCACTTAATCTCCATTGTAATATTTACTTATTTTGTACTTTAATTTGGACTAATTACTATTTCATTTCCTCAGAGGCATATTTGCACTTTGCATTATTTTGTTAGCCTCTCTGTAAGACATTAACAGTTCCTCTTCAGTTGACGTCACACCCAGGAAATTGGGTGTTACGTCAAGGAGGCATAATAGTCACTACATATCAAAATATTTATTGGGCCTACAGAATCATCATTTACACCAGAAGATGCTAAATTTACATCATGTGAAAGTCTTTCTGTAGCTTTACTAAGCCCTTTTGTAGATATTTTCTCTGGACGTCTATCTACAATTACTGCATTAACACGTTTTTTCTCATTTCCCAACCTGACAGTTACATAAACAGTGTCATACAATTGAGCCCTTTTATCTGAGAGAAAACCAGATAATTTTAGAGTTGTAGGATCTCCCATCTGTACTTTCATACCATCAAGACATTTACAATTTATGAAAGTACGCTGGGATCCCTGGTCTAATAATGCAGTTATATTTTTTGATTTATGTATTTTATCACCAATTTTTACCTGTAACACAGGTAAGGCTACTTCAGCAAACCCATCATTATTAAAATTAGCAGCAATTTTTACATTAGCCACTGTTGTGTCAGGATTGTCAACATTATCATTATTATCAACATTATCATGTAGACCCTAACACATGACTATATGGTGTCTTCCTTTGTGACATTGATAACAGTTGTTTAATTTGCCATGACAATCCTTTATATTGTGATTACCTAGACAGCTGGTACACCTGTCAAGTTCTTAGAACCTTTCAACTTTATCATTCCATGAATTGTATGCACTGCAATTCATACAAAAATGAGTACCCATGCAGGAAAGACAATCTCTCTTTTCTTTGGTTTCTTATTAATTGGGCTACTCTTAGGAGGGTACTTATTCTTCTTACCTTGTGGAGAATCATTATTTCTGATTCCTGCTACTTGATGTGCACCTATGCAACTCTTTTAAGGAAATGAATTTTGATTATTACCATTGGGATAATTTTTCCCTTTGTGAAACTTGACAGATATATCAGAGTTATTATGCATTGCATCTTTAAAATGAGTTAGTTGGCTGGTTTGCAACTGAACAATTAATTCTTGTAGACCTAGTCTTATTTCCTCCAGACCAAAATAACCTTTGTGATATTTGTTTGAGGGCCATTCAAGTGTTTTACAGCTTAATTTATTCTGTACCATGGCATTCAATAACAAGTCTGATTCCTTCAGATTATATTTATTACTTAAAGTTTTGAGAGTGCTCTCCAGTTTAACTCTAAACTGCTGTAAACCTTTGTAAGTGTGATCTGGAGATTTTAAATTAACAATGATATTCATAGATCAAACCTACTTAGTTCTATATTACCATAAGTGACTTTCAACAAGTCAACTGCTTCCTTGTAAGAGTCATTTACATTGGGAAAGGCTTGTATGAGTATATGAGCATCTCCTCTTACCTGTCTTTTGAGGTGAAATAATTTAGTTATACAGGCTAGGTCATTCCTATCATGCACAGCTGCTTTAAAAATTGACCAAAACTACCCCCAATTTTCTCCAGGACTAAATACAGGTAAACATAATTCTGGGAGTTTTAGCAAAGACATCTTATTTGTTGGAGCAGATTGATTAACTGCCTGATTTACACATTTTAATTTATTCAAGGCCTGATTTTTACAAGAAAGAATCTTTTAGTCTAACTCATGATACTGATTAGTCATAAGATCTACTTCAGTCTCATCTAAACAGTTTACTAACAAATCTCCTTTATATTTGTTGTAATATAATTTGTATGAATCATATCTATTCCTTAAAGCATCTAAATACAATTTTAAATCATCAGTATTCACAGTTTCTCTATTCATTAATTCCAAACACTTATTACATGCTTTTGTTACATGCCCTTTTCTAGCCTGCAGTGATGCTTTTTTTGAATTTTGATTATTACCATTGGGATAATTTTTCCCTTTGTGAAACTTGACAGATACCTCAGAGTTATTATGCATTGCATCTTTAAAATGAGTTAGTTGGCTGGTCTGCAACTGAACAATTAATTCTTGTAGACCTAGTCTTGTTTCCTCCAGACCAAAATAACCTTTGTGATATTTGTTTGAGGGCCATTCAAGTGTTTTACAGCTTAATTTATTCTGTACCATGGCATTCAATAACAAGTCTGATTCCTTCAGATTATATTTATTACTTAAAGTTTTGAGAGTGCTCTCCAGTTTAACTCTAAACTGCTGTAAACCTTTGTAAGTGTGATCTGGAGATTTTAAATTAACAATGATATTCATAGATCCAACCTACTTTGTTCTATATTACCTGTCTTTTGAGGTGAAATAATTTAGTTATACAGGCTAGGTCATTCCTATCATGCACAGCTGCTTTAAAAATTGACCAAAACTACCCCCAATTTTCTCCAGGACTAAATACAGGTAAACATAATTCTGGGAGTTTTAGCAAAGACATCTTATTTGTTGGAGCAGATTGATTAACTGCCTGATTTACACATTTTAATTTATTCAAGGCCTGATTTTTACAAGAAAGAATCTTTTAGTCTAACTCATGATACTGATTTGTCATAAGATCTACTTCAGTCTCATCTAAACAGTTTACTAACAAATCTCCTTTATATTTGTTGTAATATAATTTGTATGAATCATATCTATTCCGTAAAGCTTCTAAATACAATTTTAAATCATCAGTATTCACAGTTTCTCTATTCATTAATTCCAAACACTTATTACTTGCTTTTGTTACATGCCCTTTTCTAGCCTGCAGTGATGCTTTTTTTGCTCTATATTCCATATGTTTGTCTTCTACATTAATTTCCTCATTTTCATTGTATTAAATTCAACTTAATTAATAACACTGATTATGTACTAAATTATGCACTTCATAAAGGTAAATATTACAACTTACCTCTGAATAAATCCTAGCTACACTTGAGCTTAGCAATTACATGTAAGAAAATTATAATATAAATTTTAAATAGACATTAATAATGTTAGCAACACTTGAGCTTAGTAATTACATATGTAAGAAAATTATAATATAAATTTTAAATACACATTAAATACACACAATATGAAGTTCAACGATGAGAAATTTCAATTACTCAGATATGGTAAACACGAGGAAATTAAATCTTCATCAGAGTACAAAACAAATTCTGGCCACAAAATAGAGCAAAACACCAACGTCAAAGACCTGGGAGTGATCATGTCGGAGGATCTCACCTTCAAGGACCGTAACATTGTATCAATCACTTCTGCTAGAAAAATGACAGGATGGATAATGAGATCCTTCAAAACTAGGGAGGCCAAACCCATGATGACACTCTTCAGGTCACTTGTTCTATCTAGGCTGGAATATTGCTGCACACTAACAGCACCTTTCAAGGCAGGTGAAATTGCTGACCTAGAAAATGTACAGAGAACCTTCACGGCGCGCATAACGGAGATAAAACACCTCAATTACTGGGAGTGCTTGAGGTTCCTGAACCTGTATTCCCTGGAATGCAGGCGGGAGAGATACATGATTATATACACCTGGAAAATCCTAGAGGGACTAGTACCGAACTTGCACACGAAAATCACTCACTACGAAAGCAAAAGACTTGGCAGACGATGCAACATCCCCCCAATGAAAAGCAGAGGTGTCACTAGCACGTTAAGAGACCATACAGTAAGTGTCAGGGGCCCGAGACTGTTCAACTGCCTCCCAGCATACATAAGGGAGATTACCTAGACCCATGGCAGTCTTCAAGCTGGCACCGGACAAGCACCTAAAGTCGGTTCCTGACCAGCCGGGCTGTGGCTCGTTCGTTGGTTTGCGTGCAACCAGCAGTAACAGACTGGTTGATCAGGCTCTGATCCACCAGGAGGCCTGGTCACAGACCGGGCCGCGGGGGCGTTGACCCCCGGAACTTTCTCCAGGTAAACTCCAGGTAACGTTTTCTTTACTCATTCAAAAAAACATGGCGACTCCTCCCTGCTCGGCCACGCAGGTGCCGAGCTTCCCATTTTTTATAACATAATTTTTATTAAATACAATATATTTTATTAATTTACACACAAATACACTATTTTCGGAAAATATACTGTATATTATCCACATGTCTGACATGTGTTGGTGGCATAACCCAGTGTAACAAAACACTGTACTGCACACAACACGCAGCAATTACACAGTGTGACTTGCAGGATAAACACACTAACAAGACTGACACACAATGCCTTAAGTGATAGCAAGGTGACACACAATGCCTTAAGTGATAGCAAGGTGACACACAATGCCTTAAGTGATAGCAAGGTGACACACAATGCCTTAAGTGATAGCAAGGTGACACACAATGCCTTAAGTGATAGCAAGGTGACACACAATGCCTTAAGTGATAGCAAGGTGACACACAATGCCTTAAGTGATAGCAAGGTGACACACAATGCCAATAGTGATAACAAAGATAATCTGAATGATACTAAGACCAGCTCCAGCTCCTGGACAGAGTTCCCATATTACAAGCACAGGTATAGAATGACCTGTGAAACTGGTTGAAATGGGATTTGGAGTGGAGCAAATAAAGTTCAACAATAGTATATGACTTATATTGTCGATTACCTGAACAAATTGCCCTAGTGTACATAGTATACAATGCTTACTGTTTGATGAAGGATATATATTTACTCTCTCTGCTTCCTTTTGCTTGTTCTTATTTTGGTTATCATGGTACAACCAGGTGTGCAGGCCGCTAGACTACACCTGTGCTCATAACATGGGGTGCCTGTTATGCAGACTTTGTCTCTGCATCGTCTCCGTGAGCATGCATTCAATCTTGCGATACAAACCTGCGAAGTCATTGTGTGTTATTGCTTTGTATTGTGTTGAACATTTTACAAGTCAGTGTTTTGCTGTAGTGGTTTATGCCATCGACACGTGTTAGACGACTGGTGACTGAATATACCCAGCAAAACTTGCCCAGACTATCCCTATAACACTGCTAACGTTTTGCTGGTTTTATTGGTATAGAGCAGGGCTACTCAAGTAGTGGCCCCCGGTATAGAGCAGGGCTACTCAAGTAGCGGCCCCCGGTATAGAGCAGGGCTACTCAAGTAGTGGCCCCCGGTATAGAGCAGGGCTTCTCAAGTAGCGGCCCCCAGTCCGAATCCGACCATCTGAGTGCTCTAGTTGGACTGCTGGCTCCAGGAGAAAGCTTAGCTAAATAACAGGTGTTAACACGCTCAGGATCAGGTGGAACATAAGCGCGGGATTAATACATTATTTTATCAGAATGGAATGCATACATTTAATGGAATACAGTATTCTGCCATAGCTAAATAGCTAAACAGTGATATTTTCGTCAATTCAGTGCTAATTTATATTGGTAATTATCACTTGTGCAGTGAAGTTAACTCTTTTGGCATTTTGGTACAAGAGTTTGGCCACAAATGTGCTGGTAAGTCTGGCGACCCTGGTGCAACTTTGAATTTCAGGAAAGGTTGTGCATTTGCTGGCCCCTCTCAGCAGCTCTCTGATTCTTTGCCTTCGTCTGTATAGGGAGCTTCTCTCTCTCTAGTTAAGATCTCTCTTTTTTCTGTCGATGGAATGTGCCTTGAGCAGACCTCAAGAACCACAGAGTTTATTTTTTCTAGGCAAATGTGTTTAGGATATCTTCCCATCTTGTTTCATTTAGGACATGGTTGACTTGTTCCCATTGTATGTTTTTGTTAATGAAGTTGAATTTTGAGAAGACACCCTCATGACTGATCACATTTTGCTGGTCAGAAGGCCTGTGCATAAATGTCTGTGCCTTTATTACATTGTGATCCGAATGTATTGTCTTTGATACGGTTATATTATGCAATAGATCGTCGTTGTTATTGAAGACGAGGTCAGTGTATTTTCTAGTCTTGAAGGCTCTAATATTTGCTAGTGAATTAAGTGCAAAGGTTTAATAGCTCTTGTGTGTGTGTGAATTTTCATCTGAGCTGCCTCCTGGGGTGATCTCTACTTACATATTATTTGCTACACTCCTCCATTTTAGGTGTCTCAAGTTGAAATCTCCCATTAGCAATTTTCTAAAGCTGTTTCTGGAATTGCTGGGAAGTTGCATATGGAGGCGTCTATACGACCACAATAACAAGGTTTCGGTTTTCAGGGTGTCAGGGTGTCTCGTACTCCATCGTGCAGTATCTGCTGGTGAGCTTGATCAGTTATCAATCTGGTCAGCCAGTAGCTCTTGGGAATTAAGATAGGGTGTACAGTACAGTGTATATATTCCATATGAGGGTGGAATACTGAAGTCGGACCAAGTCTGGCTTCTTGACCGGCTGACTCCCTTCTTTCAGGAAACTGTAATCATCTGAGAAGTGCTCTCTCTGTATTTGCTTGACTCAGTACTTCAAAGGATCGAAGGTCTTATCTCTTCGCAGGGATTTCCTTCTTCCAACCTCTTAAAACTCTACTTGCTTTTGATGAGCAGTGCAACCCCTCCACCCCATTTATTCCTACTATCTTTCCTTAAGATCTGATATCCCATTGGAAAGATGGCATCTGTTATCATTCCTGTGAGCTTGGTTTCCCTAAGTGCTATGATGACTGCTGCTGCCTCTGTGGATCTTTCATGCCTCTTCTCACATTTAATTGTTATTCCATCAGCATTGGTGCACCATACTTTCAGCTTCTTTTCCACCACTGTATTCTGGGGGGTTTGTGGGGTGTGTTGGAGTGGGAGACCTGGCAGGATGCTATGGTAGTCTGATGTGTAGAGTGGGGTGGGGTCTGTGAGTGTGGCGTGAGGTTAGTTTGGGTGTGGGGTTGTGTGGGTGGTTGCACCTGCTGCTCCTCTCGACTCTAGCCTTGTCTCTCATTCTTGCACCTTTTGTCTTTCTACCATGTCTCTCAGTTTATGTTGTTCTGTTTTCATTCTGTAGCAATCTAGGTACATCTATTATTTTTCTGTTTCCTTTAGCCATGGTTTCTGCTCCAGAATCCTGTTCTACACCATTTCTATCCTGAAAATCAGTTTGATATGGCAATTTAATCCCCTGAAGCATCCCTCTATTCTCTGAAAACTTATCAGCTTAGTTTCATCCTCTCCTCTGATTTAGCAGTAAGCTCACCTAGCTTCCTTTCCCATTCTTTTTCCATAGTCGTCCTTAGTTCTTCTATCCATTCTTGCTTTCCAGGCCCATCTTCATCTTTTCTCCTGGAATCCCTTTGGGGTCCCACTGTTTTTACACTAGTTATCATAGTGTGTGTGTGAGGTGTACACATGTTTGTTGTATGTACATGGTAGTATGTGTGTGCATTGTATGTGTGTGTTCACTCACCTAATTGTGGTTGCAGGAGCCTAGTCATAGCTCCAGGCCCCACCTCTTCTCAGGTCGCTACAAGGTCACTCTTCCCACTCCATGAGCTTTATCATACCTCTCCTTAAAGCTATGTATGGATCCTGCCTCCACTTCATCACTTCCCAGACTATTCCACTTCCTGACAACTCTGTGACTGAAGAAATACTTCCTAACATCTATGTGATTCATCTGAGTCTTCATCTTCCAACTGTGATCCCTTGTTGCTCTGTCCCATCTCTGCAACATCATGTCTGGTCCAACTTGTCAATTCCTCTCAGTATCTTATATGTGGTTATCATATCTCCCTTATCTCTCCTGTCTTCTAGTGCCGTCAGGTCATTTTCCCTTAACGTTTCCTAGTAGCACATACCCCTTAGCTCTGGGACTAGTCTTGTTCCAAACCTTTGCACTTTCTCTAGTTTCTTTATGTGCATGGCTATGTGTTGGTTCCAAACAGGCGCTGTGTGCATGTGTGTGTGTGTGTGTGTGTGTGTGTGTGTGTGTAGTCACCTATTTGTTGTTGCAGGGGTCGAGTCTTAGCTCCTGGTCCCGCCTCTTCACCGGTTGCTACTGGGTCCTCTCTCTCCCTTCTCCATGAGCTTTATCATACCTCGTCTTAAAACTATGTATGGTTCCCGCCTCCACTACGTCACTTTCTAGGCTATTCCACTGCCTGACAACTCTATGATTGAAGAAATACTTCCTAACATCCCTTTGACTCATCTGAGTCTTCAACTTCCAATTGTGACCACTTGTTTCTGTGTCCCCTCCCCGGAATATCCTGTCTTTGTCCACCTTGTCTATTACGTGCAGTATTTTATATGTCGTTATCATGTCTCCCCTGACCCTCCTGTCCTCCAGTGTCGTCAGGCCGATCTCCCTTAACCTTTCTTCATAGGACATTCCCCTTAGCTCTGGAACTAACCTTGTGGCAAACCTTTACACTTTCTCTAATTTCTTGACGTGCTTGATCAAGTGCGTGTTCCAAACAGGTGCTGCATACTCCAGTATAAGCCTGACGTACACGGTGTACAGTGTCTTGAACGATTCTTTGCTAAGGTATCGGAACGCTGTTCTCAGGTTTGCAAGGCTCCCATATGCTGCAGCAGTTATCTGGTTGATATGTGCTTCCGGAGACATGCTCGATGTTATACTCATACCATGATCTTTCTACTTGAGTGAGGTTTGCAGTGTTCGGCCACCTAGCCTATACTCTGTCTGCGGTCTTCTGTGCCCTTCCCCTATCTTCATGACTTTGCATTTGGCGGGATTAAATTCGAGAAGCCAGTTGCTGGACCAGGTGTCCAGTCTGTCCAGTCTTCTGTGCCCTTCCCCTATCTTCATGACTTTGCATTTGGCGGGATTAAATTCGAGAAGCCATTTGCTGGACCAGGTGTCCAGTCTGTCCAGGTCTCTTTGAAGTCCTGACTGTTCCTCATCTGATTTAATTCTCCTCATTAACCCTTCCATCATGTCGCTCACATATACCAAAAATAGCAGTGGTCCTAGGACCGACCCCTGTGGGATCCCGCTCGTCACAGGTGCCCACTGTGATACCTCATTACGTACTATGACTCGTTGTTGCCTCCCTGTCAGGTATTCCCTGATCCATTGCAGTGCCCTTCCTGTTATATGCACCTGATCCTCTAGCTTCTGCACTAATCTCTTGCAGTCCAAGAAGATGCAATCAACCCACCCCTCTCTCTCGTGTTTTACTTTTGTTACTTTATCATAAAACTCCAGAAGGTTTGTGACACAGGATTTGCCTTCCATGAATCCGTGCTGGTTGGTGTTTATACTCTTGTTCCGTTCCAGGTGTTCCACCACTCTCCTCCTGATAACCTTCTCCATAACTTTGCATATTTTACAAGTCAGTGACACAGGTCTATAGTTTAGTGCCTCTTTTCTGTCTCCATTTTTAAAAATGGGAACTACATTTGCCGCCTTCCATACCTCAGGTAGTTGCCCAGTTTCCAGGGACGTGTTGAAGATTGTGATAAGTGGCACACACAGCATATCTGCTCCCTCTCTAAGGACCCACGGGGAGATGTCCGGTCCCATTGCCTTTGAGGTATCAAGGTCACTTAGTAGCTTCTTCACGTCCTCCTCAGTTGTATGTATGTCATCCAGCACTTGTTGGTGTGTTCCATGTTGGTGTCCCCCTCTCTCCTGTTTT